>NC_083717.1:34852328-35152328 GCF_028564815.1 Eubalaena glacialis | reverse complement strand
CATACACGGGAACGGCCTGACTTCTGACTCAGCTCCTCATAGCCACATGTCTTCTAGAAACAGCTGCCAGGGAACTCAGCATTCTCACCTCTTCACCTCCCTAAGCTGATCCAGC
Source organism: Eubalaena glacialis (assembly GCF_028564815.1). Lineage (NCBI taxonomy): Eukaryota > Metazoa > Chordata > Mammalia > Artiodactyla > Balaenidae > Eubalaena > Eubalaena glacialis. The sequence goes on along the minus strand of NC_083717.1, from coordinate 35,152,213 downwards.
AAAAATGACCTTCAGAGGCAATGTTCCCAACATTTTAAATAAGAAATCAATAAATTCAGCACAAATAATCTACAGTCAGGGGGAAGGGAGGGGTGTGGATACGATCAGATGATTCAAATCAGAGCAGAGGTGAATGACCAATCAAATGATGGTAATTGGAAAGTTTACTGAAATTGTGATACCTATCCTTACTGAGTGCCCACTTACATATTTTATAATTTTCACAACTACCCTGCCAAGCAGGCATCATATTCCAAATTTCATTGGTAAGAAAACTGAGGCATGGGGCAAGGTAAAAAAAAAATCATTTCTAAAGACCACATACCCATCAAGTAGCAAAGTTAGCCTTCACATCTAAGTCCCTGGCTCCAAAGCACACACTTTGTGCCCTACCATATCTGATAAGTGGTTAATATCCAAACTATACAAAGAACTCATATAACTCAACATCAAAAAAATAAACAAACTGATTAAAAATGGGCAGAGGATCTGAATAGACATTTTTCCAAAGAAGATACACAGATGGCTAGCAGGCACACGCATGAAAAGATGCTCAACATCACTAATTATCAGAGAAGTACAAATCAAAACCACAGTGAGATAACACCCCACACCTGTCAGAATGGTAATTATCAAAAAGATAACAAATAACAAGTGTTGGTAAGGATGTGGAAAAAAGGGGAACTTCCTGCACTGCTGGTAGGAATGTAAATTGGTGCAGCCACTATGGAAAGCAGTATGGAGAGTCCTCAAAAAATTAAAAATAGAACTACCATATGATCCAATAATTCCACTCCTGGGTATTTGAAGAAAAAGAAAACAGTATTTTGAAAAGATATATGCACCCCTCTGTGCACTGCAGCATTGTTTACAATAGCCAAGATATGGAAATAAACTTCATGTCCATCAATAGATGAATGGATAAAGAAGATGTGGTATATATATACAGTGGAATATTACTCAGCCATAAAAAGGATGAAATCTTGTCATTTGTGACAACATGGATGGACCTAGAGGGTATTATGCTAAGTGAAATAAGTCAGACAGAGAAAGACAAATACCATGTGATTTCATTAATGTGCGGAATCTCAAAAACAAAACAAGCAAACATAAAACAGAAACAGAGTTATAGATACAGAGAGCAAACAAGTGATTGCCAGAGGGAATGGGGGTAGGGAGAGGAAAGAAATAGACAAGAGAGACTGAGGTACAAACTTCCAGTTGCAAAGTAAATGATTCGTAGGTATGAAATCTGTGTGGTAAATATAGTTAATAATTATGTAATATCTTCGTATATTGACAGGTCATAACTAGACTTATCATGGTGATCATTTTGAAATGTGTAGAAATATCAAATCACTATGTTGTGTAACAGGAACTAACATTATGCTGTAGGTCAATTATACTTCAAAAACAAACAGACAAACTCATAGACAAAGAGTTTCTCACCCATTTCTCAGATGAGGAGACCAGCTTAGCGAATTTAAGGGCCTTGTCAAGGATCACAGCACCAAGATGTTCACCAAGATATTAACTCTTCCTGCTACAACAGTTCCTCTGCAATAAACTCAGGGGTCACAGCATCTTTTTGTGACAAGGAGTGATGAATATTAAACCACCCCTGCTCTGCCTTCCCTTTAGAACAAAACTTCCAGATAATTCTGGGAATGGAGATGCTACCTGAAAATCAAATGGGTCTAAGTATTCATAGAAGTCCCAAGCAAATAAAAAGCAGTTCTTTGAACCCAAGATTCAGAGACATAAAAGAACTTGGAGAGCCAAACCAGTGATTATATTCAAGTCTCATCGCTTCTTGGTGTTCTTGTGCAAAAATGTTCATCATCCTCTGCTACTATTATCACAATCAAACATGATTCTGGGATAAGCTTTGGATAGAGAGCTATCAGAAGTTGGCTCAGCACTAATTCAACAGTCTCTGTTGTAGTACCATGGTTCACAGCAGAGATCGGTAACTTTTTTCTGTAAAGGGCCCGAGAGTAAATACTTTAGTCTTTGTGGGCGATATATGGTCTCTATCACATGTTATTCCTTGCCTTTTGTTTGTTTTTACAAGCCTTAAAAATGACACAAGCCGCTCTTAGCTTGAAGACTGAACAAAGTTAAGTAAAGCAAGTAAAGTTACTTTACTTACTTTACAAGTTAACTTTACAAGTTAAGTAAAGTTACTTTACTTCAGCTGAACAAAAACAGCTATAGTTTGCCTACCTGTGGTTTGGAGTGTAAACTCTGAAAGACTGCCTGGGTTCAAAACCTGACACTTCCTAAGTCAGAAAGAGAAAGACAAATACCATATGATATCACTTATACGTGGAATCTAAAATATGACACAAATGAACTTATCTACGAAACAGAAACAGACTCACAGACATAGAAAACAGACTTGTGGTTGCCACGGGGAGGGGAGTAGGGGAGAGATGGACTGGGAGTTTGGGATTAGCAGATGCAAACTATTATATAATATATAGAATGCATAAGCCACAAGGTCCTACTGTATAGCACAGGGAACTATATTCAATACCCTGTGATAAACCATAATGGAAAAGAATATGAAAAAGAATGTATATATGTACAACTGAATCACTTTGCCATACAGCAGAAATTAACACAACATTGTAAATCAACTATACTACAGTAAAATAAATTGAAAAAACAGCCTGACACTTCCACTTCTAGCTGTGTTACCTCTGGTGAGTTACTTAACTATTCTGTGCCTCAGGAAAATGAGCAGTCATAATAGCACTTCCCTCATAGGATGTGGTGGGGTTTTAATGATTTAATGCATAGGAAATACTTAGGAGAGCAATGATGTAATTGACAAAGTGTAGGCCTTAGCTTTTATTAATAGGTTTGGGAGGCGGGTCTGAGCCTGGTTGGTTTTCCCAGTTATTCAGGGCCGCTAACCCCCCTGTGGAAGCCATGGCAACCTGTCAACCAACTGTTCTTTTCTTGTGGCATATCATGCACGGGGAGGATAAATACTGTCTGCTTAGAGTATTAAAATAGTTCCTATATGCAGAGTGGGACAAAAATAGCTCTTACCTTACAGGGTTGTTTTGCAGAATAAATGGGCTGATGAATATGAATTTGCTCATTATAATGTATAGCTCTACTTATTATTGTGGAAGAGACCTGATTATAATTACTAATTAGACAAGAGTTCTGGGCAGAACCTTTCTCTGGGTGATACCCCTGATGTAATATATTTGAAGCATGTATAGTTGATACATGCTTCTTCCTCTTCTTCCCTAGGCTCTGCTTTTTTTTTTTTTTAACATCTTTATTGGAGTATAATTGCTTTACAATGGTGTGTTAGTTTCTGCCCTATAACAACATGAATCAGCTATACGTATACATATATCCCCATATCTCCTCCCTCTTGCGTCTCCCGCCCACCCTCCCTATCCCACCCCTCTAAGTGGTCACAAAGCACTGAGCTGATCTCCCTGTGCTATGTGGCTGCTTCCCACTAGCTATCTATTTTACATTTGGTAGTGTATATATGTCCATACCACTCTCTCACTTCATCCCAGCTTACCCTTCCCCCTACCCTTGTCCTCAAGTCCATTCTCTACATCTGCATCTTTATTATTGTCCTACCCCTAGGTTCTTCAGAACCATTTTTTTTTTTTTTTTTTAGATTCCATATATATGTGTTAGTATACAGTATTTGTTTTTCTCTTTCTGAGTCACTTCACTCTGTGTGACAGTCTCTAGGTCCATCCACCTCACTACAAATAACTCAACTTCGTTTCTTTTTATGGCTGAGTAATATTCCATTGTATATATGTGCCACATCTTCTTTATCCATTCATCTGTCAATGGACGCTTAGGTTGCTTCCATGTCCTGGCTATTGTAAATAGAGCTGCAATGAAGATTGTGGTACATGACTCTTTTTTTTTTTTTTTTAATTATTTATTTATTTATTTATTTTTGGCTGTGTTGGGTCTTTGTTTCTGTGCGAGGGCTTTCTCTAGTTGTGGCAAGTGGGGGCCACTCTTCATCGCGGTGCGCGGGCCTCTCACTATCGCGGCCTCTCTTGTTGTGGAGCACAGGCTCCAGTCGCGCAAGCTCAGTAGTTGTGGCTCACAGACCTAGTTGCTCCGCGGCATGTGGGATCTTCCCAGACCAGGGCTCGAACCCATGTCCCCTGCATTGGCAGGCAGATTCTCAACCACTGCTCCACCAGGGAAGCCCATGACTCTTTTTAAATTATGGTTTTCTCAGGGTATATGCCCAGGAGTGGGATTGCTGGGTTGTATGGTAGTTCTATTTTTAGTTTTTTAAGGAACCTCCATACTGTTCTCCCTAGTGGCTGTATCAATTTACATTCCCACCAACAGTGCAAGAGGGTTTCCTTTTCTCCACACCCTCTCCAGCATTTGTTGTTTGTAGATTTTTTTATGATGGCCATTCTGAGTGGTGTGAGGTGATACTTCACTGTAGTTTTGATTTGCATTTCTCTAATGATTAGTGATGTTGAGCATCCTTTCATGTGTTTCTGAGCAGTCTGTATATCTTCTTCGGAGAAATGCCAATTTAGGCCTTCTGCCCATTTTTGGATTGGGTTGTTTGTTTTTTTGATATTGAGCTGCATGAGCTACTTGTATATTTTGGAGATTAATCCTTTGTCAGTTGCTTTGTTTGCAAATATTTTCTCACATTCTGAAGGTTGTCTTTTCATCTTGTTTATGGTTTCCTTTGTTGTGCAAAAGCTTTTGAGTTTCATTAGGTCCCATTTGTTTATTTTTGTTTTTATTTCCATTTCTCTAGGAGGTGGGTCAAAAAGGGTCTTGCTGTGATTTATGTCATAGAGTGTTCTGCCTATGTTTTCCTCTAAGAGTTTTATAGTGTCTGGCCTTACATTTAAGTTTTTAATCCATTTTGAGTTTATTTTTGTGTATGGTGTTAGGGCGTGTTCTAATTGCATTCTTTTACCTGTAGCTGTCCAGTTTTCCCAGCACCACTTATTGAAGAGGCTGTCTTTTCTCCATTGTATATTCTTGCCTCCTTTATCAAAGATAAGGTGACCATATGTGCATGGGTTTATCTCTGGGCTTTCTCTCCTGTTCCATTGATCTATATTTCTGTTTCTGTGCCAGTACCATACTGTCTTGATTACCGTAGCTTTGTAGTATAGTCTGAAGTCCAGGAGCCTGATTCCTCCAGCTCCGTTTTTCTTTCTCAAGAGCTCTGCGTTTTTGTAGAATGAAAGCTTGGTCTTAGTCATTCCTCTCGACTCAGCACCAAGAAAAGGACCAAGTGCAGCACTATAGCTGGATAAAAATATTTTTAAATGAAATAGCTTTATTTTTAAGACATAATATGACGATTTCATATTTGTGGGTTTGCTTGTGCTTTCTTTCTCTTAGCGACATTTTCAAATCACGAAAGACTTCCAGTTCAAGATGGCTGTCAGAATAAACACAAATTGAACATCCAGTATTCCTAGTAATTGTGGAAGAAATACATGCAAACAAACACAACCATCTGTGCATACACTGGAAAATAAGACGAAGCTGTCAGTCAGTCCTCACAAAGCTAAAAAAAATAAGGACATCGTGATCTCACCTCAAGGCCTTTGAGCTTGCTATTCTATCTTTCAAATCCATGTATATGGTTCCTGGTTTAAATGTCAACAAATAAAAAATGAAGTAATATAAAAAAGAGAGAAAGAGAGACTCTAAAGTTTCCTGAAAGGGGAAAGGAATATGGGATCCCATAGGAGACGGAAACCATAGGCTCAAGTGCATGCTGGGAGAATGGTTGAAAAGATGGAACTGCTCTGGAGGTGCTGCTAGCCCAGGGAGCAGTCAGCAGAGGGGCAGGGAGGCAGGTGGTCTAGGGTGATCATGGGGATGCTTGTCTGGGATAACACAGAAGGGCAGAATGAGTTGTTCCCTCTGTTTCATTGCCTTGGGCCAAGCATCACATGACAGGGTGCTGGCATCTGAGAGACAAGACAATATATTGCCCCACTGGCAGCCTTAGGAGGAATGGGGAGCTCCTTTACACAAAGGCATCACTGCTGGAAAAACATCCCACACATACGAGATCCAAGTAAAGACCACTTTATTTGAACATAGAAAGTAAACCATCTGCGGTTCCTCTCTAAGTGCATTGCAAAAAGGTATTCTTCAAGAAAGCAAAATTAATATTTGGAATATATAAAGATGTTTGTTTCAAAAAAAAATAAAAAATCTTAATGGAAAAATGGGCAAAAGTCATGAACAGGTAGTCCTGATTCTAAAAGATGAAATACGCATGACGAACAAACATGTGGCAAGATGCTCAGCTTCACCAGTAACGAGGCAACACCAATTAGAACAAAGAAATGTAATCTTTTACTCATCAGAGTAACACACACATATGAAATACTGATGATGCTGTAAAGAAATGAATACCCTTATTCACTGCTTTTGTGAGTGTAAATTTTCATAGCTACTCCACCATTTTGACAATGTCTTCTTAGAATGAAAAAATGAATATCCTCTGTGACTCAGCAACTCTCTGCCTCAGTTTCTACCTTAGAGATGCACTTGCAGGTGCCCAATATGAAAGTTCAAGCATGTTCATTGCAGCAGTGCTGGAGCAGACAAAACTGGAAACAAACATAAACATTGGAATAAAGGCACCACGGTACATCCAGACTATGCAGTGCTTGTAAAGAAATGGAGGCAGATCTATGTGTATGAAGGTGGGAAGGTCTTTAAACATAGTATCAAGTGAGAAAAATACAATTCATGGAACAAGAAGTATAGTATAACAAGACTTAGATATAAGATCGAACTCTCCTTCATACAAAATACAAAGAGAAATAGAGATTTAGAGAGAGACAGAGAGTGAGGGAGAGACAGAGACAGGAGGAGTGGGGAGGGGAGGGGAGAGGAAAGATTGATTTAAATTCAAAAATAAATAGTTTTTAAGTGAAGTAAGTCAGAAAGACAAAGACAGATGCCATATGATATCACTTATATGTGGAATCTAAACTATGACACGAATGAACCTATCTATGAAACAGAAACAAAATCAGGGACATAGAGAACAGACTGGTGGTTGCCAAGGGGGAGGAGGTTGGGGGAGGGATGGAGTGGGAGTTTGGGGTTAGCAGAGGCAACCTATTATATATGGGATGGATAAACAACAAGGTCCTCCTGTAGAGCACAGGGAACTATATCCAATATCCTGTGTTACACCATAATGGAAAAGAATATGCAAAAGCCTGTATATATGTGTATAACTGAGTCACTTTGCTGTACAGCACTACTTAACGCAACATTGTAATTCAACTATACTTCCATAAAAAATAAATTAAAAAATAAATAGTTTTAATAGTGTAATTGAGCCTCAAGATAGAAAACTGAAAAACACGAAGAAAAAAAAAAAAAAACACCTCTAATCTTATCCCATGGAGATAACCACATGGAGCATTTTGCTGTATATTCTTTCAGTCAGTTTTCTATGCAGGTATAGGTTGAATTGGAAATGTCACTCGGCCGGGGAATCTCTTATTTTGGAGGTGAAAAATACTTTAGCGTCAATGAGCAGAGGTAGAGGAAATTGAAACGCGTGAACCCTGAGAATTCAGGGGAATATGTATGGATCGCTGACACCTTGTGGAGAAACAGGAAAAAATAGGCAGACAATTGTGAAATGTTCCCATTACGGGGAACTTGGAGAGTGGGTGAGGCTGGGACCCGAGGAGTTGGAGGGAACGGTGCAGAGATGCTGAGCACCCCGAAGCGCTCACGCATCCTCCGTTCTCCTCATCGATGCCGTTTATAATAATGAAATTATAAGGAGAAGAAGCAGATATAACTGGAGCAACCAATTATAACACCTGGACAGGTGTTTGGCAGAGTTTGTGTCTCAGACAAGACGAGCTCTAAAGAGGGAGAATTGGAACTGGAAATACAAGGGTTAAATCTAGTAACTCTAGACCCTGCATGTGTGGGAACTTGGGCCAATTCTGATTTTCTATGTCCCAGAAATATTGTCTATTTCAACTCTGTTTTCATATTTGTCACAGAGGTTTTCATAGTATCCTCCTTTAATTTTCGAACATTTTATGTATCTCTGTGTTCATTTTTCAGGTTATTTGTGCCTCATGTTTCTTGATCCTATTTGCCTAAGATTTGTCTGTTTTATGAGTCCTTTCAAAGCTTTCGGTTTTGCTGATCAAATCATTTCTGGGGAAGGAGAAATCTTTTTCATGAATTTCAGCTTTTATCTCAGTATTCCCTTCTTTTGAATCTCCATGGGTTGATTTTCCTGCATTTTCCCGCCCACTAATGAGATTTTGGATTTCCTCTTTACTGTCTTGCCTGGGTGTCGCCCAGAGGCGGCAAAGCATATGGTTAATAAAAAATAATGACAATGAATGAGAAAAGGGCCTGGTCCCTGGAAACACGGAGAAGGACTTTTCATAGAAACAAGGAAGAGGAAGAGGAGGATGTCAGAGAGACCCAGGCAACGTCTAATCTTGGAGAGAGCTGTCTGAATGTGGGGCAGGGCTTGCCGTGAGATCCCAGATCTGAGGAGCAGTGTTCACAAGGGAACTGAGCTAGATCATGCAGTCAACCATTAGATCAGGAGGAGGAAAATATTTGTGGCTTATCTGCTGAGACTTTCCTGCCCCCAAACTATCCAGAGAAATCTTAATATAGACTATTTTCATTATTATGTTTACTGATATTGCCTTTATATTAAGAGTAAATTAAACTTTCTAAGAGCTGCGGATATGAGACCCAGAGGCACAGGAGATCAAGTTAGCAATTCTGGATATCAAGAGGTCTATCCTCAGTCAAGTCCAATCTGTTAGCCTTTGAGTCTCTGATTAAGGTTTAGCCGTAGTTAGCATACTTTTAAAATGCTTGTTTCTACCCACCCTCCAAGAATCACTGGGAGAATTTCTCCACACTGCAGTTTAGGAAATTGAAAATCTGCCCCCAGAAAGGTATTATAGAGAACAAAAATGTGAGATCTCCAAGATTTTTGACTATTACAAATAGGAGAGAAAATTTTGCATCCAAACAGGACAAATAATTCCACTCACTGTTAATGTAATTATTCCTCTGACTTTGAATTCCTTTTCTCAAGTGTTGCAATGATGCATGATGCCTTTATGCTAACCTTGCAGCCCTAAGCAGCTTTTCCCCCTCCAGCTTCCTATACACCTTCCGGAAGAGTATTCCTCTGCTCTGCTACCTGTTTCTTCCATTAGCCTGTTGCTCACTGGACTGGTTTTCACATTAGCATGTTTTTATAGCACACAATGGTTTCCTCAGTTACACAACAGACCCAGTGCCAATAAACTCACTTCTAGGTAATGTAAAGCATATTTGAGCACAAGAACGGTTGCATTTTCGGAGCTAAAAATAAGCACTTGTTTTTAATTTTCCATGAGAATGCAGTCTCTCAACCCAAGAGGCCACCTCCTGCCTGGTGAACTCTTTATGCTAAAGTCATCACTCCGTGGCTGAAAGTGTGGAATTCACGTTTCATTATGTAACATGGAGGGAAAAGCCCATATGCAAATCTCTCTTTAATTCCACCGTGTCCCTACTTGTTCATAATGCTTTAAAAACCAGACGATATCAAATACACTTCAATATAGAAGCAAGCCCCACCATAGCCAACTACATGGAAAGAGTATCTTTATTTTTATAGTACTAACGATAGCTGGCATTATCTTATTTAATCCTCATAACAGCATTATGAAGTTGGTAAGATTATATCCACAAAAGGAAGTCAGTCACTTCTCATTTTTACCCAGATGCTGCAAGCTTACCCTGCTGCATCAGCTTTGCTTATTGGAGGAATTTTCTTTTCCTCCAAATGTAGTTTTTGACTGTTAAGGTGTCCTGTCCCAGCCACAAACTACTGATCAACTCTAGAAGGGCATTTAAAAACCATCCACATCTACATTTTTCTTTCTGATGTTGGATACCAAATTTTTCCTTTCAAGATGAAAATTTATGGATCTTCTTTCTATCTGTTGAGGACTGGGCTATCACTATGGGGTAGAGCCCAACCATGAAGAAAGCCTCTCCTTTAAATGATCTGATTGCAAAAGTTTAGAAAAGATGCTTTTTTTAAAAAACAAAAATGAGCTAAGAGAAGCAATGGTTAAGAGTGAAGGCACTTGAGTCAGACAAACCTGGTTCAAAGTATTATTCAACAAATGTAATCTGTTGTTATTATCTTGGTCTCCAGAATCCAAAAATGTCCTATAGATCTTTTATTAATCGCAAGGTTGTAATGATCTACACCATCACATAATGTGAAGGCCATGCTTAATAGACCAGTGGCTAAGACAAAAACTCTATCTCAGTATCCAAGATGGAAACGCATCTCAGAGAGAAGGAAAGAGAAGTAGCATTTACTAAGCACCGACAGTGAGCTTGGTATCTTTGTCAGAAAGTTAAAATACATTGTGTAATGGAATCCTTTCATTATTATGGTAGGTAGATATTATCTTTTCATTTTAATAAAACGAAGCTGAGGGAGGTTAAGTATATGCTTAAGGTAATATTTATATCATGAAAGGATCGTCATAGCTGAGAAATTAAGTATATAAAGTTAAACATATACATCCAATATGACCCAGCAATCCCACTCGTAGGTAAGGATGTAACAGAATGAACACTTATGCTCACACAAGAACCTGTGTACAAAGCTGTTTTTGCAGCTTCATTCATAATTATCAAAAACGGATAGTCCAGATCCTTCAACCAGTGAACAGATATATAAACTCTGTTACATTCGTAAAGTTGACGACTACTCAGCAATTAAAAGGAATGAAGTGTTGATCGTCCCAAGAACATGAATGAATCCCAAGCGTATTTTGCTAAGGGAAAGAAGCCAAACTCAGAAGTCTATGTATTGTGGGATTCTAATTCCATGACAGTCTAGAAAAGGCAAACTGTTGGGATGGAGAACAGTTCACTCCAGGTTAGGGTACAGCATGATGAAATTTGGGGGGAAATGGGACTCTTCCCTGTCATGACTGTGGTGGTGGACACACAACTCCAGGCTTTTGAGAAAATGCAGGGACTGGACATCACAAGGAGTAATTTTTTTTCTCTCTCTATATATGGTACAAAGAACTTTCTAAAATAATTTGGAAGCTCAAGGCACTATACACTCACTCACCATAATTTTATACTTTTACCAAAACCACAATTTTTATCAAGACAGATGTACATTTGGACCAATTCACTGCTGTTGGTTCCCCATCAGTGGTTCTCGCCTTTGGCTCTGTATGAAGGTGTGATGGTTAACAAGAAATCGATTGGGTCTGCATCTGTGCCTTAGTCAGTAGCAAGACCCCAGGTATTTGGTCCTGAATAAAATAAGGAGGCATTTCTTTCATTTTCACTGATGATATTAGTTACTGTTTTCTGGTCTGTTAGAACTTTCTCAATCCATCAATAAGAAAGGTCTTACACATACACGTACACACTCTCTATTTTTGGAAGCTTGAAATAAAAATTCCATAGAAGGTTTTTTTCCCTAACCATTTTAACTGTTGCTATTTTACCTACATTTTATTAAAGCCTCCAGAAGAAAGAAAATTTTTAACCTCCCCAAAACAGGGGTTAAATGAGTAACACGCTTTCAAAAGTCAGTTACCACTTGCCCTTAATGTTTGTCCCCATTTCTTTATCCTTTGCAACTCTTTAAAAAATAGTACAAGGAAGGCAAGTTTATTGTAGAAAACAAAGGTAAGCCTTAATAAAGGAAGAAAAACAACCCATATTATTATACTTTAGAAATAAACACTTGAAATTATATAAATTCCAAATGTTTTATGAGTGTCTAATTACATGTTTGATTTTAAAGTATGACCACTCTAGATATCGTATTTTGTGAACAGCCTTCTTCACTTGAGTATGTCCTGCTATGAAAATGCATTAATGCTCACAAATGTACTTTGTCACGCAATGTTATTGGGTACATATTGCAAGGACACCCCATGATTAAGTTTGTCCCCACGATTCATTCTGTTTCCTATTGTTGGACATAGAGACTGAATATTTTTGATTTACTTATAATCTTGCATTAAACCATATTTCTAAACTTTTGCTACATCCTGAGTGATTTGCTCAGGCAAAATTCCTAGAAACACAAATACTGAGTCAAAGAGGAGCCACATTTTAAAAAATTTAAAACAAATATTTAAAAATCTAATATCTGTTCATTGTAGAAAGTTAACAAATAGAAATAACCAAGAAGAAAAGTATTTAAAACAATAATAATAGTTGTATCATATGCACATAATCATGTCTGGGCTGATTTTTTCCCCCAGACCTTTTTTTATGCATATTTATTTAACTACCTATAAATACATTTGAGATAATTTTTCTTACAATTGCTCTATATTTATAGTTCAGATATATATTATATGTATATCTACCCATGAAAAATGTTTTTACAACAGGTTTCCTGCATAGTGGATACTTGTAAATACTTCTTGAATTAATACATATATGAATAAAAATAGGATAATTCTGTAGATGCTAGATTGTAATTGTATTGTTATTTAAAAATATTTTTAACAGCTATTTATGTTAATTATTTTCACCCATAACATTTTTGTAATGAGTTAATAGAATTTATAATGTATGAATAGAACCATTTTGGAACTACTAACAATAGCAGCACAATTAAATAACAACATATGCCAAAACTGAAGTCATTGAAAATTTGGAGCACTTACTATATTTACTATAAAATAACAATGAATTAAAATAATTGAAATTACTACTTAGTATAAGAAGTCAGAGAATGCATCATTAAATAGACATATGGAAAAAGAAGCAAGGAATTAATAGCAACGTATATTTTAATGACTTGGGAAACTAATTTAGAGCATGAACAGACAAGAGCTGGATTTTGGGGGGAAAAAAATCAGCTCCCCACCCCCAATTAAAGAATTGGAATACAACTACTCTAAATTCTTTGTTCTAATAAAAATTGAAGATTGTTTATATTTATTTTTTTCTTTTTTTTTTAAATTTTATTTATTTATTTTACTAATGGCTGTGTTGGGTCTTCGTTTCTGTGCGAGGGCTTTCTCTAGTTGTGGCAAGCGGGGGGCCACTCTTCATCGCGGTGCGCGGGCCTCTCACTATCGCGGCCTCTCTTGTTGCGGAGCACAGGCTCCAGACGCGCAGGCTCAGTAATTGTGGCTCACGGGCCCAGTTGCTCCGCGGCATGTGGGATCTTCCCCGACCAGGGCTCGAACCCATGTCCCCTGCATTGGCAGGCAGATTCTCAACCTCTGCACCACCAGGGAAGCCCCTGTTTATATTTACATACAACAAATACACAACATTACTAAAATGGCTATAACCATAGCTGAAGATGGAATTACAAAATTATGAGAGACTACCATATGGAAATGCGTGCTAATAAATTTGACAATTTTAGTGAAGCACATGATCTTTGTGGAAATGATCATGGACTAAAATTTATTTATGAAGAAGAAACAAAACCTGAATAGACCAATAACCCTGAACTTGAAAAACTCGTCATACAACTATTTTAAAAAGCCAGGCGCAGATAGTTTTACAGGTGCAGTGTTTCAAATCCTGATAAAACAAACAATTTCTCTGCTGTCTGAACTCCTGCAGAGAACACTAAAATAAGTTAGCATCATCATTTTATGAAGCTAACAGTATCCTCGTAGAGAAATTTGACAAAGATAACACAAAGAAGAGAACCACAGATCAGTTTATGTGTGGAAACACATGAACCATAGATAAAATATTATTTGAACTCAAACACTAAATTAAAAGAATAATACATGATGACAAACTAGGTTTTATTCCTTGATTTGAAAGAGGATCCCAAATTATGAAATATATTCAACAGAGGCTATCCACTATAATTACTATTATTTAACATTATTCTAGAAGTAGCAATGATGCTAAGATGTTGAGAGATCATAGACTTAACGGGAAGATTTTATCGATAATGCTATTGGCACAAAGCACTGAGATCCCAAGAGAAGAAGTAAAAATTATTAAATGCACTCTTGGGGTTCAAACCTCTCTGAACTTGGGGTACCTTTTCTTAAGTTCACTTGATAATGTCCGTGTTGTTTGTCATATGGTGTATGTTAAGCTGATGATGGAGGGAAAGAATATTAACTGCGCTTCACTGGGAGAAGTTTTTAGTTGTACAGTTTATAAGGCTGTCAAGAGCAATAGTAAAGGCAGGTTTGGGGTTCCTATAACGGTGGAACAGCCTTTCAGGACTAACATTCCTTCCAAGAGATAACAATGATAAAATGACAAAACATTTTTTTAGGAAACGATTATTTAAGAACACTGGATAATAAGGAAAAGTGGGTGGAAACTGGGGTAGATGGAACTCTTGAAATAAATGAACCACACTCATTGGATGAGACCATTTTTAGGTGGATTACTAAGATAAAGGGGCAACAGTGTCCCAATTAACTAATGATTTAGAAAAGAATGGTATGTGTATACATATACATACATATATGATAATAATTATAGTAGATAGAAAAAAGGAAAAACCAAATAGGGCAAATTGTAAACTATTGGTGAATAATTGGTGTAAAAGGTGTATGAGAAGTCTCTGTACTATTTTTTGCAACTTGTCTGTAAGTTTAAAATGATATCAAAATAAAACTTACAAAAATTGGTACAAAGACTTGGGAAAACTGGGGTTTTAAAAATAAAGTTAAATGTATACCTGCCCTATGATCCAGGAATTCCACTCAGATATTTACTCAAAAGACATGAAAACATGTTTACAGAAAGATTTCTACAGAAACAGTCATAGCAATTATATCCATAGTAATAAGAAAATGAAAACAACCCAAATACAGTAAGTTCCCTACATACAGACGAGTTCCGTTCCAAGAGCACATTCCTAAGTCCAATTTGTTCATAAGTCCAACAAAGTTAGCCCAGGTACCCAACTAACACAATCGGCTACATAGTACTGTACTGTGATGGGTTTATAATACTTTTCACACAAAAAATACATAAAAAACAAACACACACAAATAATAAAGAAAACATTTTGACTCTTACAGTACAGTACCTTGGAAAGTACAGTAGTACAGTACAACAGCTGGCATCCAGGGGCTGGATCGAGTGAACAGGCAAGAAGAGTTACTGACTGGAGGAGGGAGAGGAGGTGAGAGATGGTAGAGCTGAAGGATCGTCAGCAATAGGAGACGGAGGGCAAGCTGCAATGTCACTCACACCTGACGTGGATGGCACAGGTTCTGGTTCCTTGCTGGATTCAGTTCTATCTACCCTCTTGAAAAAACGATCCAGTGAGGTCTGGGTAGTAGCTCTTTTTTTCTCGTCATAGATGACATGGTGGCCCTGGATTGCATTCTGAACGGCTGCTGCAAACATCCTGTACCATTCTACGTTCGGGTCCTGTGCCTCAAAAACTAACAGTGCCTCCTCAGATAAAGAAAATCCCCTTGCCATTTCCTGCATCATGAATATCTTCAGTTCTTCAGTTACTTCTTCCTCTTGTCTCTCTTTGTCCTTTCTCTGGGCACGTTGTTCGCATCTTTGAAAATTTGCAACTTGAAGGTTCGTATGTAGGGGACTTACTGTACCCACCAACAGAAGAATGGATAAACAAACTTGTTATGTTTGCAAAATGGAACACTACTCAGTAATAAAGAGGAATGAACAGCGTGATTGACTCTCAAAAACAGTGTGTTTCACAAAAAAGCCAAGCACAAAAGATGACACATGATAAGATTTCATCGACATGAAGTTGTACAACAGGCAAAACTCATATATAGGGATAAAAATTAGAATAGAGATTGCTAGTGGGGGAATGAAGATTGAGAAGGAGAGTGAAAGAAGTTTCTGAGGGTGTTGGAAATGTTCTATATCTTGATTTGGGTGGTGGGTGTGTGAATATTTATAACTTACAGAATTGTATCATTTAAGGTCTCTGGGCATTTCAACAGATATAAATTTTTCCTCAATTTTAAAATGTACTCTGGAAATACAGCACATTCCATAGTCAGGCAATACAGCAAATAATGCAATAGGCATTCTCAAGTCAGTACCAGAAGTTATTACCAGATATTAGCCTTCAGATATTACCAGAAGTGTCTAGTCTCCGGATTTTCTGACTTAAGTCAAAACTTCAAAAACAATTCTAATTCCTAAAAGTGAGGGTGGTCCCCAGAGTAGTAACAGGAAAGAAAAAGGCCCAAGGATAGTGATTTGACATGATTCCTGGAAAATAAACAAAGAATCAATTGAAAAACTGCAGTGGCAATTTAGAAAACCAGTTACAAAATGAAGTTGTAAAAAAGAAATAACTTTCTTACAAAGCATAAGCTATTAAAATATAAGAGGGAAATATTTTAATAACACCAAAAATATAAAATGCCTACCAATAAATTTCAAGGAAACATATAGAATGCATGTGAAAAAAAAAAGCTACTAAACCATACTAAGAGGCATAAAAGAATAAATGGAGAAACATCCAATGTTTCTGGATAAAAAGACTCATTACAAAAACGTCAATTCTCCCTAAATTAACATAGAAAATATCTTCCTAATCAAAATCTCAATGTGATTTTTCTTTAACCTTGACACAATTGTTATTTATAACAATAAAGATACAATGAAACTGTCACCAGAATAAGCAAACCAATAGAACAAAAAAGAAATCCCAGAAACAATTCTAAATATATATTGTGATGTAGAATATAATGATTTTGTTATTTCAAAAATTGGAGACAGAATAATTTATTCAGTACATGTGGCTAGAACAACAGGATAACTGTTTGTGAAGAAAAGAGTAATTTGAGATTCCTAGATTCTATCTTACCCCAAAATAAATTTCAGATGGCTGAAAATAAGAGATAAAACTATAAAAACATCAAAAGAATAAGTGAATATTTGTATGATTTTAGATTAGGAAAAATATAATATTAAAAAATAGAAATAATGTTTTCTGAGATAACCTGACAATTAATTTATATATTTGAATATATAAAATTCTATTTCTGTAGGTCTAAAAATACAATTAAATGCAAACGACAAATAAAAATGGGAAGATTCTGCAACATCTATGATAGATAAAAGTAAGTTAATGTTCTTAATATATAAACAGCTTTCCCGAATCAATGAAAACATATACTTCTAGAACATGGTTTCTCAACCTCAGCACTATTAATACTTTGGATAATTCCTTATTGTGGGGACCTGTCCTGAGCACTGTAGGATGTTTAACAGCATCCCTGGCCTCTACCCACTAGATTAGCATCTTCCCAGCTGTGACTACCAAAAATGCCTCCAGACATTGCCAGCTGTCCCCTGGGAGGCAAAATCAATCCTAGTTGAGAACCATGGATCCAGAAGAAAATTTTCAGGATTTTTCTCTGGTGGTGGCATTACCTTTCATTGAGAAAAGCAGATGAGAGGTAAAAATATATAAATAAAATGAATATTTATATCTGTCTTCCAAGTTAACCAAGCCTCAGAATTCTGTGGGTGCTAATGTGTCTACATTAATCATAATAACTAAGATTTAATCAGGGTTTGCCTCTTCTTGTTCAGACAGGAAGTCCATCCTCTTCAAGTATCTTTCCAGATCATGGAAGTGCCAGAGTGTGAGTCACAAGTCCCCCCCCCCCCACCTTCCCCCCAGTCTCCTTCCGCTGCTGCCACGCCTGCCTCCACATTTGTGGTCCATCTTCAACTCTTGTCAGGCATCTCCATGGATCTTTGCAGTCCTTTCTAACGCGCAGCAGCTACCTGCCACCGTTCCCCTGCAACTGAGAAAAGCTGGGACCTGGGACCCTTTGCTGTAATGCTTGCACCTGGGCAAACCTCTCTTCAAGCAACAAAATACAAAGAAACTATATGGGACTAAAAATAACTGCGTGCATGCGCAGTTGGGGCAAATTATGGACAAAAAGATACAAAAGACCAAAAAACTCAACTGCCACTTCTGAAGAGCCAGGGGCAAAAACAGTGTGTTGGGAGCAAAAGCAGGGTACTGTGCATGCCCCCTGCACACAACACCACCTAAGGGGTGGGCAAAACACCTAAGCCACCCCTTCGGCCCGACCCTGGACCTGACCCTACCCTCACCCCATGTAAGGAGCCAGCTCGCTCCACTTCAGGGAGTGAGCTAGGGAACCTGTTACTTGATCTTGCTGCCCCCTACTGCAGCAGGGACCCCAATAAAGCCTTGCCTGAATTTCTTGTCTGGCCTCTAGTCAATTTCTATTGATTGGGGAAGGCCAAGGACCCCGGTCAGTATCACAACCACAAATCAGGGAAGCCCCCACCATCCCAAAGCTTCATGGAGGTTTGACATGACATGGGGTCGAGAATCTTTCTGTGCTTATATTCCAGCCTGTCAGAAGGAGTCCAATATCTGTGCTGCTTAGACTATTATGCTTCACACTTTTATAATGTTTTTGGTGAAAGGCTCTTTGTTTAATTAACCTCTTGTTCTCCAGAGTCCAAAAGGGTTTGGGCCAGGAGATCAAGGTCAGGGCCAAAGGCCGGTTTGCTCCCAGTTGCCTCTCCCTGTGCTGCTGGAGGGATCCCTCACTGGCTCCCGTACATCCCATGCGGCTTCCTCTGCCCCTCAGGATGTGTTTCACCTACAGAGTTCTCAGGTGGACCTGCTCCCTTCACTCACCTGACAAGCTAAGAAATGTCTGGATCTTCCTTAAATTCAAACCAGGAGCCCATACCCCTAGAAAAAGTGGTGGGGAAAAAAATACATGGAAAAGTTCCCTGGAGGGCTCCTTGGAGAAATGGTTCATTCCGGGCTGGGGCTGGGAAAGGTCAGGATGAGCTTGAAGCAGCTTACTGGACCAGAAAGTAAGGAAGTCCACAAAAGACGGTGAGGCCAGGAGCCTGTTTGAAGGGGCTCCCACTGGCCAAAGCTGGTATGTTATGAGCACCCCCCAAATAGTAATTTTATAATCCATAGGATAAAATAATAACCAGAGGTCTATGATGATATATAAGAAAATGAATAAATAGACAAATAAGAAGAAATAAATGTAAGAGAAGGAAACACTCTTTTTTACAGTAGATTGTCAACTGATAAATATACAAGGTCTTTATCTCACAGATGAGGCCATGGATGGCTTTTTATTTTTCTTTTAGCCTATCAGTATTTCCTAATTCTTGTTACTTTTTACCATGAATCATTGCCTATATAATAAAAATGCAAAAAGTCACCTGTGGTAAATCTCTTGTAAAGATATGCTCATGTTCTATTTCTTGTGGGTGATATTTGTCTCCTACTTTGATGCGAATGAGTTTTTGGTAGGCCTTATCTTATGTGTTTGTTTCCTGTTATGTTAGAAAGAGGGCAAGTCTTCTTAGCAGGGCCACCCTGCTCAAAGGCCCCCGGTGGAGGTGGTGAGTGGGGCTGAAACCCAGCCCCTGATCTGCCTGCTAAGCTGTGATGAACAGTGTGGGCATCTCCCCACAGGGCCTCTGTATTCTAACTCACTCACGGCCCTGTGCTAGCTTGCTATGACTTTCAAAAGATTCTGGGTGGGTCCCTTGCAGTTTACCTGGTTACTGTTAGAATTCTCTTCTTCAGTCTTAAGATCAAAGCCTGGTAGTATAAGCAGCCATGTCAGCTCAGCCATCCGGCGCTAAAGGTCTCCAGAGGTTGAAGTCAAGAGCAGTCTAGGAGGAAAGGTCATCTCTTCAAGTGGCCTCCTCCTCAGAGTTTGGTAAACCTGCTGGGCATGAGGTCTGATTTCCTAGTTCTCTGCTCCAAGCATGTGGCTTGGCCATGTCAAGATTCCTGCCACCCTGGGCGCAGAAGAATGTCTAGTTTTTTAAAGAAGTGGTTCTCCTATTATCGAGAAGCTGGGCCAGGTAATAAACCCTGCCATCCACAGGCTTTCTACTTCATGAGGGTCTACTGGTCCTTTCAGAAGTCACCAACAAATGTTGGTCCCCACTGGTAATAGGGTTGCCCCCGTCTTTTACTGGAACCACTGTCACATGTAACTCTTCCTCCTTCTGATTTGGAGTCACTGGTAAAATACCCCTCTGGTCCCTCTACTCTGCATCACTTTCTGGGGAAGAAAAGGCACCGCTTAACAACTTCCTTCAGCATGAGCCCACCTACACTGTAGATAGAAGCAATTCCTCAAAGCTTAGGGCATGCAGTGGGCATGCTTCCCAAACCTCAACCGTGCTATAGGTTTTTTTTCTCTGTTTGAAGTTTTCTTGGATTATTTCCATCAGTGTATTTTCTGGGAGGGTAGAGTAGAAAGGAGGATAGACACTGAGAGGGGCCTTTTCAGAATAATTTGCCTTCAGGCATGTGCTTCTAGAAAGAGGCTGGTGGAGAAGCGAGTCCTTCGGGAGAGGAGGTACAGTGACCACTAGGATGAGAACTCTAGGTCTCAGGAGTATCCAAATAATGCATGACCCAAGGCATAGACCATCTCACCACCACTGAGACTCGTCTTGGTTGTATTAATCCTTGCCAACATGACTAGGACCAAAGCAAGAAAGGAAGGGAGGAATGTGGAAGTGAGGGAGGGAGGAAGGAAAGAAGGGAAGAAAGAGAGAGAAAGAAAAGAAAAAAAACTGGAAGTAGATAAAGAGGTTGAAGATGTCCAAAGGTTGTAGGTACCAAGAAGAAACCTTCTAATTCCTCATGTCAAATGAATGCACTGATCCTGCCATCTGAGAGCACAGTCTTTCCCAGTTTAAAGAAAACCACAATCACTGAGCGGCAGTATTGTACCCATTCTCGACCTTGAGCTGCCTTTGTGTCAACTGTAGCTACATCTCAATGGCTATAAGGGTGTGGTTGAGGTGCTGAGGGAGAAGGAGGATGGACAGACAAGGTGACGACGTTCAGTCAGGTGAAAGGGCATGCAAAAAAGACAGGGAGGGGAGAGAGAAAGAGCACGTCTAAATGGAAGGTTGTAAGTAGTTAAGAGTGGTTACTAACAGGGTCCATTTTAGTGGAATCATGAGAGATGACTCTGGAAAGGTAGGCAGGGGCCACAACGTGAAGGATCTTATGGACTTTGCCTTGTACCTGATGGGAAGTCAAAGAAGGATTTTAAGGAGATGAGGAACAAAGACAGTTGACCCTGGTGACAGGTGGGGGGATGGATCTGCCTAAGGTGCCAGAAGTAACTGATGACAGCACCAAGTCTAGAACTCAGCTCATTGTAATTCCATATTGTTTATCTTTCTTTTATGCTTTGCACTGTGTGTGTGTGTGTGTGTGTGTGCGTGTTGAGAGAGAAGGGACAAGACTGGCAAAGTTTGGAGAGAGATGATGCTCATTAATTAATTCAACAACCATTTTGTTGCTGGGTTGAGCAAACTTGAGTGGCGATATGAAAAGGGCAAAAGTGCTTAACAATCTGGGAGAGGGAATCCATTTCTGGTGCATTGGTTTTGATTATTTCTCAGCTATATAAACATCCAAAGAGATGACCTCATTTATTCCACAGGCATGACCAAAAATTATGGCACAGATGTTCTGAAATAAACAATGTCAGTGCAAAGCACATAGCTGCACAGCCCTGTAATGGCCCCAAGAAGAGCTTAGTCTTTTTTTTTTTTTTTTTTTTTTTTCACGTAAACCACAAGTTAAGGCTAAGTCAGAAAGAAAATAGAAAACTTTCTTCATCTGCTCTGTTCTTGGTTTCATGTTTTATGGATGGCCCGGGAGGCCCTCCGCACGCCTTCCTCCACTCAGGAATTTGTGGAAATAGCATTTCTCCTGTTGACAGGATTCTGCTGAGAACTGAATTTTCTGCCATTTTCATTACTTTTTTCTAAACGTTCCACAGTTCTGCTTTTTACAGACAGCCTTCCATTTGATACTGGTTGTAGCTACTCTCAAAGTAACATTTACATCCAAAAGCCTGTAAATTGTACATTTTTGATCCTGGAATTCTTCCTGGACTTCACTAAGAGCAAGGGTTATGCCCTGTTTTTTTTTTTTTTTTTTTTCCCCAAAATCTCCCACAGTACCCAGCACGTGCCACAACACATAGTAGGTGCTTTATTCTCAGCACTGCTGTGTGTCTTCCTGGGTCAGAATGCCAAAAGTGATGGTTGCATAAATGGGTGTATTGGGACAAGACAGACGAGACCCTAGCCTGGATTTGTTTCACACTGAAATGGAATTGGAACAAAGCCCAGTTTTGAAGAATAATTAAACATTCTGTCATTCAGTTGGGTGAGGGCTGAGAACCAGATTTAAATTATTTAAATAAACGACCACAGCAAAATATTTTACCCAAGAGCAAACTCATCCCTCCAACAGCTAAGAATGCAGTTGCTGCCATCACCTGCAGGTTTAAGCTGAGATCTGCATGGCCTTCTCATAATTGAGAACTTAGTTACATAAAGAGATTTCTTCACTCAAGGAAAATGTTCTCCACAATACTTAATATAATTCACTTCATTCGTAAGGACCTACAACCACAAAATCTTTTATTAGTTATACTAGGCAATTGTTGGATTTTAGACTATTATAATACTTCCCCAGAAATGGCTCCAGGGAAAATATTTTTATTACCTAGCAAAGAAACCTGATTTTAGACCAAGGTATTTCTGCAGAACTTTTTAATGTAACTATTATTCAATAGGTACATAAAATTATATTTATTTATATAGTAATAAGGAGTATACAAAGACCATAAAAATGGAAGTGCCAGTTCTAAATAGTTTACTGTCAAAATTAAGCAGGTGTCACTTCATCTCTATGAACATGGGTATTAATATAGTAGATTTCAGTCTGTGGACAGAGTGATAAAATATCCTTACATTGAAACAATAGCTTAATACATGTATGAATTTTATCTTAATACTGTCTACATTCACGAGTCTATTTATTTATTTATTTATTTTACAAACATTTATGTGGCAACAAAAATGATCCAGATTGGTGGCTTCCAAGACGAAAAAAGTGCTGTCATTACCCTTGAATAAGTCATGTGATAATGAGTTGATACGGAGAAATGGACACTTAGGGAGTGCTTAATATTTCAGTCTCTTCCTCACAGGGGCATGATCAACCCTGTTAACAAAGATGAAGGAGGAGCTCAGAGATGTTAAATTATTTGCCCAAGGAAACATTTACCAGGCCCAATCTAGATAAAAATCCGTGACTGAAAACATATAATTCATCAAAAATTGAAGTACAGAAAAGCCTATATTCATAAAAGAGAAAGATACAGACATTGATTCAAAAATTATATTCTTCTCTCCAGAGTCTCCTTTTCCTTCCCCAACAAACTCACTTGCAACCTAGGTTTTGGGACTAGATGTTTTTCTACACGAATTATTTTTAACATTTGAGAAACAGATGACTTTTTCAGGAAAGGCAGAGTGGCTCCTATGCGACCAAATCTCCTGTAGAAAACTGTAAGCTCTGGACAAAATTTTTAAAACAACTTCATGGAGGTACTGGAGAGGTACTCCAAACAGGGAGAAACTGTAGGAGACTGGATGCTTGGAGGAAGGGTGTTTTCTATTTTTACTGTTCTTTGCCTGTGGGAAGATTCCAGTCAGCACCATGTGAAGCTAAAACTTAGACAGAAACCCACAAGCTTACACTAGAAACTCTCATCTTTACTGGCTGGAAGAACCGGAGTATGATCACAGCAGGTCAGAAATATCCTAACATAGAACGAGCCAGAGAAGAGGAGTCACAATTTTTTGTGTGTAAACCTTTGAACTACAAATGTATAGGCTGACTCGAAATAGCCCAGCTAAGAATAAAATTACAAAAGAGAGATTTTAACTGCCTCTCGCCTAGGGGAGAAAGAGTTTGGAGTTTGAGCCCAGACAAATTGAATGCCTGCTGAAACAAAGCAAAAAACAAAAACAAAAACCCAAGCTCTTTAGAGGAATATAACAGAGTATATAGCCTCCTAAATACATGTTTCACAATGTTCAGTATGCTATCCAAAATTATTAGACATACAAAGAAACAGGAAAATGTGACCCATATGGAGACTCTGATGAAGCCTCAGATGATGTAAGTCCCCCATATGACAATGCTTACTTTCCTCAGGATTTCTCCATCTCCCCCTCTGACCTGCAGACCAGTACTTAGGGTTGTTGCCTAGCATAATTCCACAGAGCTAAGAATGGTGGCACTAAGATGTAAACACAGATTGCATAACTCCAGAGCCCAGGCTCTTAACCATTTTTACTATACTGCCTTAAATCATCTTGCTACAAAGCATCGAGAATCACTTAGGACTATATTTTTTCCCATATTGAAGCCACAAGCCAGGTGTGACTATTTAAATTTACATTAATTAAAATGAAATAAAATGTAAAAATTCAGTTCCTCAATGACACTAACTCCATTTCAAATGTTCAATAGCCCCATGGCTGGTGGCAGCCTTACTGGTCAGTGCAAATACAGAACATTTCCATCATCACACAAAGTTCTATTAGACAACACTGGCTTAGAACATACAATGGCAAAAATTAAATCACACTCAGTTATATTAGCAATGATGTATAGTGTACTTACGAAAAAACAACTCGATGACAAAGCCCATATGAAGAAAAACTCAAAGCTTTATTAAGTGGCATAAAAGAAGAATATCTAAAAGCCATACCATGTTGCTTGGTGTAAGGATTAGTGTCGCCAACTTACTTTACACTTTTAACATTATCTAATTAACATCAGAATATAATTTTATTTTTCATTACACTTTGACAAAACAAATCTAAAATGACTCTGGATTGGAAAAATATTAAGAGTAAAGAATGAATGGATATTTTCATGTCTAGATATTAGTTCACTGTATTTGTTTCTTAAGGCTGCTGTAACCAATTACCACAAACTTCATGACTTAGAATGACAGATATTTATTCTTTCACAGTTCTGGAGGCGAGAAGTCTGAAATCCGCCAGGGCTATGTTCCCTCCAGGATGCAGGTAGGGACTCAATGGGAGAATCCATTCCTTGCCTCTTCTAGTGTCTGGTAGCTGCCCTGGCACTCCTGGGCTGTGGTCCTATCACTCCATTTTCTGCCTTTTCTTCTATGTATGTCTCCAGTCTCCCTCTGCACTCCATAAGGATACTTGTCGTTGGATTTATGACCCATGGGGATGATCCAGGATAAGCTTCTCCTCTCAAAAATCTTTAACTTAATCATAGCTTTTACCATGTAAGGTGACATTTACCCTATCACTAAGGTGATATTCACAAATTCCAGGGATTAGGAAATGGACATTTTTTTGCTGGGGTCCCCAACCCCTGGGCCGCAGACCGCTGCAGGTCCGCGGCCTGTTAGGAACCGGGGCCGCACAGCAGGTGGTCAGCGGCCTGCGGGCAGGCTAGCAAAGCTTCATCTGCTGCTACCCATCGCTGGCATTACCATCACCCACACCACCCCCGCCCCGCCCCCAGCCGTGGAAAAACTGTCTTCCACGAATCCGGTCCCTGGTGCCAAAAAGGTTGGGGACCTCTGTTTTAGGCGGCCACCATTCAGCCCACAATATTTATATTATAAAATATTAATCATTAAAATAGGGTGGAAGTACCAAAAAGAATCTAGGCATTGTAGGAAATGAAAGAGGAGATGAGGTATGGGAGGAAGGAAGGGGCCAGTGAGCATACCATACAAATGTTAATCTCACAAGTATTCACAGTTTTAAAATACTGAATGTTTCCTTTGCTTTTGTCATCTTCAAAGATTTTATTTTTAATTAAATATCCAAAGTTGGCAATGGTGTAAGAAAAGAGTACCATTATACTGCTGATAGAAGTACACATAGAGAGATTTATAAAGCCATCCTAGAAGACATTTTGGGAACATTATTCAAAGCCCTGAAATGTACATATCCTTTGACCCAGCCATGTACCCTAAGAAAATAATCAGAGATATTTATGGACATGTATAGACAAAGGAAATCACAGCTCAAGTATTTTTAAAAGTAAAACTGAGAGAAAACCCAAATGTCTAACAATGGACGAATGTTTTTCTGAACAATAAGATATCCACCTAATGATGTAGTGAAGAGTATAAAATTACAGAGGAGAATGTCATGATATATTTCTGTATGTAAAAAGAGAAGCTTCAAAACAATGTACAGAATGATCTAATTAGTACAGGTTACATACATATGTGGTTATGTATTGTGTGTATATAATTTATTTACAGAATATACACGTGGAACCAAAGAATAGAAGGGGATATACTAAAAGGTTAATGGAATTAATACATTTGCTAATTCATTGTATTAATTCATTGCATTTTTAAAAACAAAATTTGTGGCTTGTGTAATGATCAGATTTGATAAATATATGACTTGGAATTAATAACTCAGTGAACAGTCTTCTGCAGAAAAGAAAATTTATGTCACCCCGAACCAGATGTCAGATAAGAACAAAGTTTTCTTCATCTCAGTTCTATTCAGTTCCAGGTGCTCCAGATCAATTTGGTCCTCAAAGACCTTTATGAAGTAATTTTTAAAAATTCACAGCAGAGCAGAAGCAAATGTTTATATTAAAATTTAAGGAGGGATGCATGATAAAACATGTATAGGTGCTAAGAACTGTCACAAAGGAAAACTGTATTTTCAAGACAGCAGGAAACCAAAAAAGTGCACAGTTATTTTGCAAAACCGTTGTTCGGGTTTTATTGATTCTTTGTGAGGTTTCTTAATGTGTGCAAAAAAAGTCCCAGACCCATCGCTTCACTCCTGTTACCTGTTTATACAGTAACCATTTCTGTGCACTCAGAATTGACCACTGGGTTATTTAACCTCTCTGTTCACTTTAGAGCAGAGAAAAGTGACTTTTTGTTCCCCAAGGCAGTTCTCTCCCACTCAGTTTTCTTCAATTGGAAAAAGAGAATTATCAACACCTGTGATGCGTAAAATCTCTTGACTCTACAAAAAAATTATGATTATTTTTCCAATCAGAAAAATTTTCTTTTTGCCTAACCTGTTTCTTTTGCCCAATCCTGTCATATCAGAGTTCAGAGCCAGTGTTCAAGGACCTCAAAAGAGATTTGGTTCTATTATCATGACCTGTGGTTGGTTTCCAGCAGGTTAAGAAGATTCTTGTATACCAGGCATTTAAAGGAGCCAGTGGGTTTCCTCCAAAACACTTTAAAAAATACCCACCTAGGGCTTCCCTGGTGGCGCAGTGGTTAGGAATCCACCTGCCAGTGCAGGGGACACAGGTTTGAGCCCTGGTCCGGGAAGATCCCACATGCCGCGGAGCAACTAAGCCCATGCACCACAACTACTGAGCCTGCGCTCTAGAGCCCGTGAGCCACAGCTACTGAGCCTGCGTGCCACAACTACTGAAACCCATACGCCTAGAGCCCGTGCTCCACAACAAGAGAAGCCACCACAATGAGAAGCCCACGCACCGCAACGAAGAGTAGCCCCCGCTCGCCACAACTAGAGAAAAGCCCACGCACAGCAACAAAGACCCAACGCAACCAAAAATAATAAATAAATAAAATAAATAAATTTATTAAAAAAAAATTATCCACCTAAAGGACAGTTTGTGTATATGCTTGTACCTTACTTTACTTGGATGGTACCTAGTTAAACATAATTTCATACTAGGCCTAGTTAATATTTATACCTTGTTGTTTTTGTTAAGAGTTGTATTTTACGTAGAAAAAGAACAGTGGGTAGAAAAGAGCTCTTTGCTGAATGTGCCCACTGCAAAGCCACAGCTGAGTTATGGTGAGACCTCCTAACTTTCTACCAAAGAGAGGCTTTTTCTAAAGAGAGACGCGTGCCCTCCTCTCATCTCCCCGTGTTCCATGACTTGCTCACCCTTCTCTCCTATACCTTTATCATAAGAAAGTTTAAATCACAGATAATCATAGATCTGAAGCAGATCTGAGATCACGTTGTACTTGACATCGTTTTTGGACACAAATACAAAGGATGAATTGTTTCAATTATGTTACTTCACACCTAGAAAATGACAATAATAAGCCTACTTACAGCTCTGTGAAGTTCAAAGTTGGCTCGTAGAGTTGATCATTTGCAAGACTGAATTTATATACACACACGTGCCCATGCACACATCCAAAAGCTCATTTAAATATATTATATTCCAATGGAGACGATTGAACTACTACTTTGAAGACAGATAGTACTCTTTGTATTATAAGCAGGGTTCAAGGTGACTGGAGGGACAATTCATATCGTATAGAGAAAAGAATGTAATAGTGAGAACGCTTTGAGATTTTGTTACCTACAAGTCATGACCTTGGATAATTCATTAAAGTTCTCTGGGCCTCTGTTTTGCCCTCTGAAAATAGGACTGAACTCTTATATCAGAGATCTCTTTATTTTAACTGCATGCTCAAGCACATACTCCGATATTCATGATAGAAGTCATAATAATAGTTATTAGGAAATTGAGCCATGTGAAAAAATAAGGCAATTCAAAATAGATTTTTGGAAACCACTGGATTCAAGTAGACACCCTTCTGGGACATTTCGTGTCCAGAGGAATGGAGCAAGAGCTCAGTTATATAGTAAGTTCTAAGTATATTCAACACAATTCTTTGAATTTGGTTTGGAGAGCCCTCCTGCCACAAACAGCCATGGTGGTGGAAAAAGAAAACAAACACAGTGATTACAGAAAGCTTGAAGGCATCTGTGTTTTATTTCTTGGATTTTGAAGGTTCATTTTCATAGTCCCTGAGTCACCTGAGCCAGTTTCCACCATGGCAACAGTGAAGCCAGAATCATTTGGCACCAAAGATTCCAGCAATAATATCCATATCCATGCCTGTATTACCTTTCCCATCCTGTTCAAGAATGTATTTAAAGTGGCTGTAAACCGCAGCTGCATAATTGCATTGTATGGATCAGTCATTTTGATACATGCCTCTGCTGCTTTTATAATGTTGGAATTTTAAACAGTGATGACAACATGTACACTGGAAAACTGTAATGTACTTTTTTTAGAAAGGCGCTTATTATATGCTTATTCCAAAAATTAACATTTGGGTCCCTGTGTACTAGTGTCCCTAGTCACATACTATTGCAAAAAGAAAGAAGAAAGGAAGCACCTTACCCCCATGTTCAGAGTAGCATTGCTTACAGCAGGCAAGATATGAAAACAACCTAAGTGTCCACTGACAGATGAATGGATAAAGAAGATGTGATGTGATATACATATGCACATATATATATGATATGCATACAATGAGATACTACTCAGCCTTTAAAAAAAAGAAGGAAATCCTGCTATTTGTGAAAACATGGATGAATCTAGAGGACATTATGCTAAGTGAAATAAAGCAGACACAGAAAGACAAATACTGCATGATCTCATTTATATGTGAAATCTAAAATGGTTGAACTCATAGAAGCAGAGAGTAGAACGGTGGTTCCTGGGAACTGGGGATTAAGGGAAATGGAGAGATATATTGGTCAAAGGGTACAAACTTCCAAGTATACATTGGATAAGTTCTGGGGATCTAACGAACAGCATAGTGACTAGAATTGCTAATACTCTATTATGTAACTGAAATTTTGCTAAGAGTAGATCTTAAGCGTTCTCACCACACACACACACAATAAAGGTGACTATATGAGGCAATGGCTCTGTTAATTAGCTTAGTCACGGTAATCATTTCACACTGTGTATGTATTTCAAAACATCACTTTGTATACCTTAAATATATACAATTTTTGTCAATCATACTTCAGTAAAGCTGGGGGGTGGGGGAAAAGGGCATGGAATATTTACCTGAAAAAAAGAAAGAAAGAGAGTTCCTAAATGGAAGAATCAGAGAAAAGACCGGAATGGTTATTTCACTACTTATCAAGAAGAGGGGGTCATCATCTGATGTTTTATTATTATTACTGTATTTTGATCCAAGAAAGTATTTTGCATGGACTCAGCAGACACTTTGTAATCATCCCCCCGGTGCCCCTTGTCATAAGGATCAGGTGAGGACTTTACAGAGTGGTGCCTAGAAGTTTCCCAAGATAAAAAAAAAAAATCTCTCTCAAAATGTACGTAAATTTCTATGTGTTTTGTCTTTAGATTCACTTCAACTTTCCAGGTCTGATTTTTCTCATCTGAAAAATGGAGATACAAATATTTGTTCCACCTTCTTGTCTGGGTTTTCATGAGAGTTGAATGCTTGGGGAAAGGCAGTGTGTTCAAAACAAGAGGTAAGATGTTAAATGCACAAAGGGAAAAAAAAGATCTTCTTGACAGGTAAACATCATTGCCCTCCGTATGGTTTCACAATCAAATACGAAATTGTGGTTTTCTTGGTGTACTTGTGGTCATTGAGGAAGACCATTCCTTAAAAAACTAAAAATAGAGCTACCATATGATCCAGCAATCCCACTACTGGGCATATACCCAGAGAAAACCATAATTCAAAAAGACACATGCACCCCAGTGTTCATTGCAGCACTATTTACAATAGTCAGGACGTGGAAGCAACCTAAATGTCTGTCAACAGAGGAATGGATAAAGAAAATGTGGTACATATATACAATGGAATATTACTCAGCCATAAAAAGGAATGAAATTGGGTCATTTGTAGAGACGTGGATGGACATAGAGACTGTCATATAGAGTGAAATAAATCAGAAAGAGAAAAACAAATATCGTACATTGATGCATAAATGGGGAATCTGGAAAAATGATATAGATGATCCCATTTGCAAAGCAGAAATAGAGACACAGATGTAGAGAATAAATGTATGGATACCAAGGCGGGAAGGGGGAGTGTGGGATGAATTGGGAATTGGGATTAACATATATACACTATTGATACTATGTACAAAATAGATAACTAATGAGAATCTGCTGTATAGCACAGGGAACTCTACTCAATGCTCTGTAGTGACCTAAATGGGAAGGAAATCCAAAAAAAGAGGGAACATATGTATACGTATAGCTGATTCACTTTGCTGTACAATAGAAACTAACACAGCATTGTAAAGCAACTATACTCCAATAAAAATTAATCAAGAAAAAAAAAAAAAGACCAGCGATAGAATGAGAACATCTTAAAACTAAGGAGGGCTTTAAAGATTTCCCTATGATCCCTTCATGGTAATGTAAGTGCACTGCAGCCCAGAGGGAAGATGCCACTTGCTGATGGCTGATACTCAGACACAGGCCAAAGCACCAAAAATCAATTCTCTACAAGTCAGTTGATCAAAAATAAGTTTCCAGAATGACCAATTCACTTCATCATTATTTTACCAAATTATTCAACCCAACCCCTGCACTTCCTTTGTCCCCTGTCATTCTGCATTGATCCCTCTCCCTCTCCCTCTTGGTCCCAGCCTCTGCCTTTGCTTTGGCTTTTAGTGTCCAAATGATTACAACAAACTGTCCTAGGCTTTGTTTAAGGAATCTGTCTTTGTTTTTGGTGAATAGGTGATTTTTAGCAAATTTATTTATTTATTTATTTTTTTGGGCAGATTGACTTTGAGCCTATGAGTTTCTTTTTGTCTTTTAAAATACATAATTTTAATAAAATATCTGCATACAGTATTCATTACAAAATTAGGAAGCAACCCTTAGGAAACTAACATTCAAGATAAAAAATGTGTTTTATTGAGAGAAAGGGCAATGGTTTGAGAAAGACTTACCATTTTTATTGGTTCCTAGATAAAAAGCCCAAAGATATGTAGTTCTCAATTTTCAATTTTCAGCCCCTGTTGACCTAGGCTTTTTTTTCCCACTGGCAAAGAAGTCACACCAGTCATGCAAAAAAAAAAAGAGAGAGAGAGAAAAAAAAAAGAAGAAAAAACAGCTGCCTTTATTATCTGTGTCTTTTAAAACTTCAGACATGCTTTTCACATCCATAGTGACTTAATGGAGTCTAACAACCAATTAATGGCTTTAAAACCAGCGGGGATCCTGTTCTACCCCATAACCTGAAATGAATTATTGATAGATGCTTTCAGCCCTGTGTCCTGTCAGATATTTCAAAGTCAATGTCGGCCTGTGCATTTTCTCATTCACCCTCTAGTGAGGTCAAGATTTGTGAAGCGACGCTCCCCCCAAAGGACAAAAGAAGAGTCCGCTCCCTGCAAAGTGTGGAGCTAGACATAAGTGGCCTCTCTTTAAACCAAATCTCTGTAAGGTATTAGCAACCTCTACATGCATTAGTGAGACCAGTGGCATTATTCCCTCAAAGCAGGTAGAGCGCTGCATTTAGCATTTAGAAGGGGAATGACATTAATAAGTCCTTTACAATTAGAACAATAACTTTTCACTGAAGTTTCATGTTTTCTTTCATTCAAGCCTTAGAACCAGCCTGTGAGGTGGGTAGGGCAAATACCATACCAAATACCTGATATGGAGAAAAGAAAAACCTGAAACCCAGAATTATATAAGCTCCTCTTTTCTCCTTTTCTTTTCTCTTCTCTTTCCCTTCCTCCTCATTCTTCTTATAATACTTGTGTAACTGTGATAAGTCTGCTTGACAACATGACAGCTCTAAAGAGGTGATTTTTAATGACTGATTTTAACGTCATTCTGCTATAGCCATCTCTGAATTAGCCATTTCTTAGCAAAGTAATAAGTACATTATTAAAGTGTTCCTTTTAAGTGTTTCAAACTGACTGGTGGCTTGACGATAAAACCACAGTAAAATACAATGGGTAAGTATGTGACAAAATAACCCTTAGAGAACTTCCAAATAAAAGGCACTTAGGGTCATGAAAATATTTTATATACTCAGTTTAAAACTTTGAAAAATCTCTTACTAAAGTAATCTCTTAAAAAGGAACAAAAGTTAATTATTGCTAACTACCCATAGGTGTATATGCTTCCTACATATATGTTATAGTGTTTTATTTTGCTTTTTAAAGTTAGTTACATCCATAATTTTTTCTGGTATGCTACATAGTTTTCATAACTATTATTTTAAGGAGTAAATATTATTTCATATAGATCATTTCCCAAAATGAATTACTGATTTCCTTATTACTGTCCATTTAGGCTCTTACCAGTTTTTCTCTATAATAAGTAATGCAAATATATATAAAATGTTCATTTATTTGAATTATTTCTCTTGATAACTTATAAGAATGCTATTACCGAATCAAAGGATATGACTACTTTTATGAATTTGGCTATATATTTTTTACTGATCTCTAAAATTCCAATGTAAAACACCAGCAGTGGACATGTATCAATGCTATGTCAATATCATCAACATCAGTTGTTATCATGTTTATCTTTTGGAACTACACATACTACGCATTATGTATCACCCTTCATCTGTACCAAATATAAATAATATCGATCCATTAACAAAACAATGTGATATTGACACCTGAAGAAACAGATCAATAAAACAGAATAGAAATTCTATAAATACACCCAAAAAATGGGACATGTTTTAATATTCTCTATGGGGGGGGGATCTAAAATCATTAGGGGAAAAGACTGCCTATTAAATAAGGAAGAAAATGTGAGTTATTTTATAAAATCAGAATAAAAAATAGTTTTCAGCTAAGATATAGAACGTAGAAACCATAAAGTACTAATAAAAGTAACTACATAAAAATACAAAATTTCCGCATAGTAAAAAAAAACTAGAAGCAAAATTAAAAGATAGATAATATTAGGGGATTAATTACTGCAAATTATATCACACACACACACACACACACACACACACATACAAACACACGACATTTTCCCCAATGCATGACTAGGTCCTACAAATTCACAACAAATGAATCAAAATTTCGATTAAAAAATGGGCAATGGATATAAACAGATTGTCCACCAAAAATAAATATAATTGAAAGAGGGGGTCTAAGGAAACTCTCTGTACTATGTTCAAAATTTTTC
This sequence comes from Eubalaena glacialis, assembly GCF_028564815.1. Lineage (NCBI taxonomy): Eukaryota > Metazoa > Chordata > Mammalia > Artiodactyla > Balaenidae > Eubalaena > Eubalaena glacialis. Next base: position 35,118,351 of record NC_083717.1, on the reverse strand, counting down.
TGTAAATGTAGAACTGTTCTAAAAGATAAAGTTTATTTTTAAAAAGTGGGTTAACAAGTGCCAAGCTTGCAGCCCATTTCAGTTAGTACCCGTATCATAATCTCTCTGATCATTAGTATGTGTCCTGGTATTTTACAAACATTTGGAAGATTAATCTGTAATTTTTTTAAAAAGTAAATGAGGAAGTCATTTCAGTTTCATGAGACTGAGAGACTGTTTCTTCTCAAAGACCATCACTTAAAGAAACATTAAAGGATGTTCTTCAGCAAAAAGGAAATGGAATCCCACAGGAAAGAACAGAATGAGAAGAAAGAGCCTATTCAAGAAATTGGTTAATACTTTGATTCATTTAAAATGTTCTATCAAATGTTACAGAAAGTGCTAATTTGTGTAATTTATTTTACAAATGTAAAATTAAGTGCTAAACAGCAGTAACATGGAAGCAGTAGAGGGAAATTGTATTTAAAGCTTCCCTTTGTATTTTCGGCTGGAGAAAGACATATTATATTGGTTAATTTTTAACTTTAGAGTTCATTATACCAAAAATACCTGTTTAAAAATAAGAGTCATCACTAAAAAAGAGAATAGGATGAATAACTACCAAACGAGTCAGAGGAAAGTGGAATAAAACAAAATTGATTAATAATAATGATGAAGATCATAGTAATACTTATATCACACTATGTACCAGGTTAATACCAAATTCCTAGTGTGTGTCTTTGTGTGTGTCTGTGTTGTATATATGCTGAGTTAATATAATAGAAGACAGAAAGGAAAAAAGAAAACACAACAGCGGGGCTGCTCCCAGAGGCTCTCTCTCCTCAGATGCTCTGAGGGTTGTTCATCTGTAAGATGGCTCCACGGACAGCATGGGGCTTTACATCTCTGACTGAAAAAACAGGGTCAGCCAACGAGAGGACAGCACTTTCTACTTGGGCTAATGGTACGTGTCTCACTGAGTAAGTGTCCGCCCACCTGGGGGACAGTGGAGTCCAGGGTGTGGCATTTGGCAACCCAGAGATCTCAGGCAACCCCTTCATCAAAGGACCTATCAGTAAACTCTCTTAGGCTGTATTATAGCCACCTACATCAATATTATCTATTTTTCAAATGAGTGAGGGTTTTGTATGTGTGTTTATTGTGTGTGTGTGTGTGTTTTGTAGGCTCAGCACTAGAGACTTCTTTTAAAATCCATGAAACAACCAAATGCTAAGGGGGGCCTAGAGAGTGCAAAGCTCTTGGGGCAAGACCTAGCAGACCCCCATTCAGTCCTCATTGCCCTGGAACAAAAAGCTGCTTTCCCCATGGGCCAGTTATTAGAAGGAATCTTTGAGTAAGAGCCCTTGGGACTAGATGAAAGGGATTTCTCATAGTACGAGAGATGCAGAGCAGAAAGGGCTGCTGCTTTGCAAGGGTGTTGGCTCTGGAGGAGCCCGGGAAGCTGCCAGCAGGAGGAAGCCCTCAGACCACCACTGGGAGATGTTTGGGGGTCCATGGTGGAAGTAGGAGAGCTCTCCTGAGCCAAACAGTAGACAGCAGTGGGGGCTACTTTGAATCAGGGGCAGTGAGCGGGGGTCCTGGGGTCAGAGAAGCAGGCAATGTCCCCGTGCACGGTGGCTCTCAGGAGGGGCTTCTAGTGGCACACCTGCTGGCAGCCTGCCCCGTCCCTCCTGGGATCATGGGAAGCAGGCTGGGGTCAGCCAAGCCAGGACTCACAGCTGGATGAAGATGCTCAGATTCCAAGAGACAGGCACACACAAGCATGTCCCAGTGTCGGGGCAAATGGATACCGTGCAAGGATGAACAAACCTGGCAAAAAGAACGGTTGCCATCCAGAGAAACAGTCAAGAGGTTCACAATAGAGATGTTAATATTCACGAGAGATAATAGCAAAGAGTGCATCTATAAAAACTCAAGTAGAAAACTCAGTGGTTGAGATAAATAGCAGAAGGGACACAGGCAAAGATCAAATTAATAAAGTGCACGTTGAAGTCAAATAAAGTCCCCAGAACACAATGCAAAGGGACGAGGAGATAGAAAGTATGTCAAAAAATGTTATGTAGCAGGCAGATTCCAAAGTCTGTATGTCTATTTCATAGGGGTTCCTGAAAGAAAGAGCAGAGAAAAGTGGAGGAAGGAAATATTCAAAGAAATAGCAACAGACAGAATTTAGTCTCCGAGAAAACTTGATGATTCGCAGTTCTCTGACTTTGAATTAATCAGCCAAGGACCAACAGTGGAAAATTGATTTGCAAGGTGCCTAAAGCATCCCTGTTTTTGTTTACTGACAGTGCCATCTTGAAGCAGAAGGGTCTTTTTCCAGGAAGCAAGTACCAACCTGAAGGGGCCATGTGGAGCATCGGGAAGGAGAGAGGCTGCTGGGGGCAGCACGTTAAGGTCCATGTGGACATCCTGCCGACTGAGAGTGACACTTCAGGCATCCAGTCATCAAGCAAGTGTTTATTTAGCACCTACTATGTGCCAGGCTCTGCTTTTGGCAGGGAACGAAGTGGTAAATTGGGCCAGTTCCTCGCTCTCACGGAGTTTACATTCTAGTTGGAGTGACAGGCAGTAAACAAATGTAGGTTTCATTTCAAGTAGTGATACCTGCCGAAAGAGAAACCGAACAGAGTTAGCGGCTGGGCAGTGGTGGGGATGCTCTTTTATCTTCAGTGCTGGGAAAACCTCTCTGAGAAGATGATATTTGAGTACACATCCGAAGCGTATGAAAGGTTGTCCCTGTGAAGACCTGGGAAGGAGTGTTTCAGACAAAGAAAACAAGCAATGCCTGGGCCAGGAGGTAGCAGCAAGCTCTATGTGTTTGAGGAATGGTTCGAAACTCCTGGCCTCTGTTTCCTCATCTGTAAAGATGTGGATACTATGAGTCCCAAAACTCATAAGGCTTTATGAGCATGAAATAGCATAACCCATGCAAAGCAAATAGCACACTTCCTGGCACGGGAAAACTTTCTAGGAAATATGAACTTTCATCCTCATGATCTTTAAGAGTCTTTTGCCTTGAATAATTTGTAAATTAACTCTGAGTAGCACACTACTCCTTTATGGTTCATTTCTCCAAGGCTGCCTTGTTAAGAATATGCAAATCACATCATTAATATGCTCTTCTCTCTCCAACGGGCTGGTCTTCAAAGCTTGCTCTGCTGTTGACTGACAGCTGTACTGGTCCCTCTGGGCTTGTGGGGTTGGTGCTTCCTAAGGTAGGAGCCTTGCTAACTCCTTAAGGCAGGGGCTTCATGGTCAGGTTTCCACACCTTTAACTTTCCTCACTCAATTCACTTCTCTTTCTGAAGACTCTGGTCTGGGTATTAGGAGACTCAGACCCGAGTCTTAACTTTTCATCTCTCTGGTCCTTCTGGAATTTCCTCAATTACAAAACAAACAAAGGAGTTTGGGGTGGCATTGAGGAAGAGCTGAAAAGTCAGAACAGCACCAAACTACGCATTGGGAATTATTAAGCACCACTGTATAACTGTGTGTCGACGTAGCTCTACAAATATGCACAGTACATTTCAATTCCTCTGATGGATGTTTTACGCCTTGTCACTGTTTGTTCAGAATCCTTCGCCATCCAGACCACACCCATTGATAGGCTCACAAAGCAAGGAATTTGGTTTCACTCTGAGCCTGACTGAGGTGGAGGTGAGAGTTTTGATTCCCCATCTTCATGTTTCCAAGAGAGAACTTGCCCTCTCAGGATGGAGCAGTTTGAAGTAATATTTACATTGTTCTTTTCTGCCTCCTTCATTCCCTTCCAGTGGTGAAAGTAGAAGAAACTGGTGTGTGTGTGTGTGTGTGAGACACAGCTCTTCAGATATCTTTCATTTTGGATCAGCCCCTCTGCAGGACACAGCCATTCTCTGCCTTTCCATGATGTTGACTAACCAAGGCAGGTGCTGTCCCTGAGAAGGGGTGGCAGGGGTGGAAGGAAGCCTGAAGGTCTAGGAGGCTGTCTTCAGGCTCCATTGCATGGCAGATGCAAGACCCAGTTCTTCGATCTGGCACTGCAGTCATAAAACTGCTCAATTTTTTTTTTTTTAATCTATATCTTTCTGACTCCTGTATCATGTTTCTCAACAGTAATCAAACTACAGAGAAGGGGAAAAAAAGAATATAATGATTCCTCTGAACCCCAGGAATCACTTCTTACTCTCAGCAGGGGTACCAGCCTTTGTTCAACCCATTTGGTTTAATGGTCCTTCTAAAAGATTTCTCTACAAGAGTAGGCATCTTCAGTTTCAACAAATACCTATTTTACACAGTGATCAAAATGTAGTGGGGCTGACAAGAGCTTTAAAGTAAACTTGGAGCCACTAAACTAATATTTAACACAGGAATTCCCAGCCACAGTATGACAACACCTGGGCATGCCATGTCGTTATCAGTTGTGTGTTCATCCCAGGTTTTCATGCTTAACATCAAATACTGATGCCGTGAGAGACGTTTTTCTAAAGTGAACCCTGACGTTCATGTAGGGCCCATTACATGGGAGGTGCATGACATGCGTTGTATCTGATCCTCAGAGAACCTAATAAATAGGAGTTATTCTTGTTCTCATTTTGCAATGAGAAAACTGAGGTTCTGACAGATTGAGAACACTGGCCCAAAGTTACCTGGCTGGTGAATGGTAGAGGCGGAATCCAAACCCACATCTCCCACAGTGCCAATTTTTCCATAACACCCCGCTGCCCCCCGCAACCCGCCACCCACCATCTACTGACTGTCTGTTGGAAGATATTTCAATATTTAGGTTGAGAGGTTCTGTGTTCCTGAGGGCAGTCCACGACTGTTTTGTTATGCTACCTTGGAGATGCAGTCCCCTTTAAAATTGAAATATAAGCACAGATGCCTTTAAGTGACATTTCAAGACAGTTATCAGTGAACACTCCCCAGGAAGAGGATGTTTACGGTCTCTCTCCACTAAGATGTCTTTTGAGGAAATGTCTCTCCTTTTACAAAAGGCCAACCCCTTCACCTGTGCTCTGACTCCCACCCCTGCCCCACCTCCCCAGGAAATGTTTGTCTTTCCATCAGCACCTAAACGTGATCATGGATCGAGTTTCTCCCCTCCTTTAGTAAACAGACACTCCCACCCCAGGCTTCATTTCCTTCTCTGTTGCTATCCTTACTATGTTTATCCTTTCACAGATGAATTATCCACTGCTTCATCTCTTAATCACTCTTCAATCCACTCAGAGATGTTTTTCTGCCTCTATACAAAAGAGAGAGACAGAGAGAAGGAAGGAAGGAAGGAAGGAAGGAAGGAAGGAAGGAAGGAAGGAAGGAAGGAAGGAAGGAAAGAAAGAAAGAAAGAAAGAAAGAAAGAAAGAAAGAAAGAAAGAAAGAAAGAAAGAAAGAAAGAGAGAGAGAGAGAGAAAGAAAGAAAGAAAGAAAGAAAGGAAGAAGGAAAGAAAGGAAGAAGGAAAGAAAGAAAGAAAGAGGGAGAGAGAGAGAGAGAGAGAGAGAAAGGAAGAAAGAAAGAAAGAAAGAAAGAAAGAAAGAAAGAAAGAAAGAAAGGAGGGAAGAAAGAAAGAAAGAAAAGGAAGGAAAGAAGGACGTTTCCTCAACTGTAAAATAGGAATAATTATAGGTCCTCCATCATAAAATTGTCATGAAGATGAAATGAAATAGTACATGCAAAGCATTTAGCAGAGGGCTTGGAAACAGTTCCCAATACATGTTAGTCTTTATGATGGAGGTGGTGACCATTATAATGACTAATGTGTATTGTCATCCATATTAGGAGTGGAGGTGGTTAGACTAGGTGATCGCCAGATGCCCTTTCATTGCTCATACAGGATAATTTCCAAAAGAAAAGGTCCTTTCTGAAAGGCAGCCTTCTGCTAATTCCAGGCCTTCTAATAAGGCCTGAAAGCTGCCTTTCATTTTGGAATTAAATTTAGATCACGCACTTCCATTACCTGGTTCTCATTAAAGGGCTTAAAGTTACCTGGAGGCACCACGATCCGGCAGAGCGGTTCACCTGACTGAACTTGCAGTCCTGAGCTGAGGCCACAGTCCTTTCTGTGGACTCTTATCAAGGGAATCAAGAAACTCCATCAGGCAGGAGGCTTTTTCCATCTCTACCTGACACATCAAAGTTCAGAGGCCCCGCTCCCTTGGCTCTCATACCTCACCCCAGCCCCGGGGCTGCTTCCTGGAGTGTTGGCCTTCCCAGCCAGGGCCCAGGAATTCACCATTGTTGGTGCAGAGGGGAGGCCCTCCGGGGCAAGAGGGAAAATCTGAAGGGTGTCTCCTCTTTGCTGCCACCAGGGCCCAAGTGGCCTGATGGCATTGTTCCTCTCTGTGTCTGTGACAGGGTGTAATTAAAGGGCTTGCCAGCCTCTGTAGGAAAACTGGAGAGACTCAGGGGGGAAAAGAAACTCATTTCCTCAAGGGCAGCCAAGGGTGAACAGGCTCTGCATTGTGCCCAGGGCCGTGGGGCAGGCCGGTCACTGGAGAAGAGAGAGGACACCCTCTCCTTGCCCCCGGGGTCCCATCTCATTGTGAGTTTTAGAAGGCTGTTTCCTGTCGGAGGACAGACATGCTTTCCGCTTTCTGATCTCACAGTTAGAACTACTCAGCAGTGAGACGGACCCCCAGGTGTCACAGATGTATTAGAACGCTAGAGCTTCAGAGTGAAAGGCAGGAAGGTATGGAAGCTTCCAGAACATTCAGTTCCAACTTCCATCCCCATCGCTTTGTGGATGCGAAAACCGAGGTTCAGTGAAGTTAAATCACTTACTCTAGGTGGCACAGTTTGTGGAGCTAAAACTGAGACCCTGCTCTCCTCAGCTGCCAAATGTCCTTCCATCAGGAGCAAGACAACCGCCCATCAGGATTCCTGTCCCTGGAAGGTGGGCTGGGCCACTAGTGAGGGTCCTTCCAGCATTACAGTTCCCCACACCTGAATTCTCCTCCAGAATGGACGAATGCCCTTTGGATAATGGTTCTGGAATTGTATGAAAATGTTATAAACGAGGCTTAAGAGTGTTTGTTTGTTTGCTTCTTGGAGACATAGACCACGCCAAGACAGAATCGAAACGATAGAACCATGAAATCGCCTGTCACTGGAATAGAACATTTTGGGGGCAGCTTGGTGTGTTGGAAAGACAGTGAGTCTGGGGCTCCAGAGACCTGAGCTCCAGTCCGGCCCTGCTGTAGACTCTGTCACATGGAGTCCGTCCCTTCCCTTTCCCTCTCCAGACCTCAGTTTTCTCACGTCTCGAGGGAGGATGCTTCAGCATTCGGGTTCTGATTGCCTGGCTGGCATTGCATGCTGCGCCGGCCCTTGCAGAATACAGAGCTTTTACTGTTACCCAGTGCTGCCTCTCTTTCATGAGTGTGTTGAGTTTCCTTCACTGCTTTGAGCCAGTGAAACTTCGAAAACACTTCTGTCGATTCACAAACACATTTACTGGACAGCACATATATGCCGAGCTCTGCTATGTACGCTGTGTTGGCGGAGAAAGGAGGGAAATGGTGTGGAAGAGCATGAGATATGCTCCTTGTGGGACCCAGACTCATGCTCCAGTGGGTGAGCCAGTCGGGACACATAGCAATCAGGGACGGTCTGTGACCTGGTGTGCCTGAGCCCGTGGGAATATGGGAAAGGGTGTGTGGATGGGGGAGGGGGGGCGGGGTGTCAGTGGGAACCCAGTGGGAAGGTGCCATCTTTCACTACCAAGCTGAAAATTGGGATTTGACTCTTTTGATCCTCTTGACATTGGGAGCCAATGAATCATTTCGGACCGAGGTGACAGCCTTGGGGCTGTGGTTTTGAATGCTAACTCTGGTTGTGTGTATGAAAGGATGGGAAGCAAAGACTGACAGCAGAGAAGCCCATAAGACTGGTGTGGAGCGATAATAAAGGTATAAACAAGGGCAGTAGTGGCTGAGAGACTGGAAAGAGAGCATGAAACTGCAATTAATAAGCCTTGGTTTGCTTGCATATGAGGGGAGAGGAAAGGGAGAAACCAAAGCTAAACGATGCCCAAGTTGCTGAGAGGAGGGAGACACCTGAAACCAAGGACCAGGGAGTAGCCGTGCATTTATTTGGAGCAACTTAGGCACGGTCCAGCATTCATTCACATCTTCCTTTCCCTCTAGACTGTGAGCTTTTTGAGGGCAGGGACTGAGCCATCTTATTTTTGTACCACCCAGGTGAAAGAGCCTACTGTGTCGTAGATGTTCAAACAAATAAGTATCAGATGGATGATTCGTGATGAGTTTAGTTTTCAATATTGCATTTGAGGGAGAAGCAGCATATCACTATAAGAAAGTTGAGCAGGCAGGAAAGGACTTTTGTTTGCTTTTATGAAGTGTTTGGGGCGCTTAAAGAGTGGGCTATTTGTCAGTATGATAGGTGAAGACAATGAGAGCTCATAGCAATCCCTGCATTTTACATTTTTTAAAAAAAAAAATTAGGGAAAGAAACCTGGTTAAATTTCATGTTCATTAAACATTTTGGAAAATGCAGATAAGAAAGGAAAAGTGCAATAACCAAAGCTCCATCATTAATAGTAGCTATTAAATATTTAAATAAATATTTTGTTAAATATCATATTTAACAGATAAGGTAACTGAAATAAGAACTAGCTTAGAGCTATACCACTAGTTAGTGGTATAAGCAGATGTAGAAGCTAGATCTTTTAACCTATACACCATTGTTGTCTTCTCTATGTAAAACTGCTTCTCCATTAAAGGTTATTGAGAACTAGACCAACGTGTGTACAGTGTTCCATTTCTTTTGACCTGCAAGGTTATTTATTTTCCTGTTTGAAATCCGTGTGTGTGTCTATGTGTGTACCCAGGATATTCTGAGATATTAACTAGACTTTCCTTTCTTTTCTCTTATGTTATTTTATGCTGTTTTCTTTTCCTCGCTCGTCAGGAGGTCATGATAACTTGTTCCATGGACGGGTCTCAGAGCAGAAGACCAAAGCTCAGGCCCTGGAATAACAATAACAACAGACATCAGTGAAGTTGCTGAATGGGTTTGTTAAACTCATAAATAATAGTCTCTAAAGCCAAGGTTTTCAGTTGCAGAATATAAGTCTTTTGTTTGATTATTTGTTTTTGAGAGAGAAAGGAGGTCTTTTGAGAGTAAAAAGACCAAGAGCTCTAAAGGAGGAAGGCATAACATCTCTAAAAAAAAAAAAAAAATTTGGAAAGAGACAGCATAGTGTTATAAGATCTAGTTCCTGCCCAAAAGAAAATAAAAATTCAACACTCTGGCAGAAGAAGGACATGCTGCCTCCCAGATGGGTTTGGCAAGGAATTCAGAGGGCTGTAGGAAGAACCCAAGAGCAGAGGTGATTTATGTCTTGCTTCTTGGGGTGACATCTGTGCATTCCTCATAAAACTGGAGAGGTAGATTAGTAATGACTGGGGAAGGTGCTCAGGGAATAAGGGCAGAAGCACCTCCAGAGTCCTAAACACCCAGGACTGAATACAAACAACCCATTGAGATAGGGCTTATGTCAAGGGGACAATATGTATGCCATTGGCCATTCATTAGAGGTCATGGCAGAGGGTGCACATCGAAAGTGAATGCTATAGTCCAAAAGATTAATGAAAGAGAATGGAGAGCTCAGAAACAGACCCACACCAATATAGTCAACTGATCTTTGACAAAGGAGCAAAGGCAATGCGAGGAAGAAAAGGTAGTCTTTTCAACAGATTGTGCTGGAATAACTGGGCATCTACATGCAAAAAAATGAATCTAGACCCAGATCTTATTAACCCTTACAAAAATTAACTCAAAATGGATCACAGATCTCAATGTAAAATGCAAAACTATAAAACTCCTATAAGATAATACAGGACAAAATCTAGATGACCTTGGCTATAGCTATGATTTTTTTTTAGATACAACACCAAAAGCTCAGTCCATGAAAGAAGTAATTGATAAATTGGACTTCATTAGAATTCAAATCTTCTGCTCTGCAAAAGACACTGTCAAGAGAATGAGACGATAAACCACAGGCTAGTTGAGAATATTTGGAAAAGATATATCTGATAAAAGAACTCTTATCCAAAATATGTAAAGAACTCTTAAAACTCAACTCAAGAAACAACTCAACTGAAAAATGGACAAAAGACTTGAACAGGCACCTCACGGAAGAAGATATACAGATGACAATAAGCATGAAAACATGGTCCGCATCATATGTCATTCGGGAACTGCAAGTTAAAACAACAATAAGATACCACTACACACCTATTAGAATGGCCAAAATCTAGAAGACTGACAACACCAAATGCTGGTGAGGATGTGGAGCAACAGGAACTCTCATACAGTGGTAGGGGAATGCAAAATGGCATCGCCACTGTAGAAGTCCGTTTGGCAGTTTCTCACAAAACTAAACACACTCTTACCATAAGATCTAGCAAGTACTTTCCTTGGTATTTGCCCAAATGAGCCGAAAACTTATTCCACACAACAACATGTAAATACATGGACGGTTATAGCGTTTTATTCGTAACTGCCCCAAATTGGAAGCAACCAAGATACCCTTCTATAGGTGAATGGATTAATAAACTGTAGTGCATCTAGACAATGGGATATTATTCAGCACTAAAAAGGAAACGAGCTATCGAGCCATGAAAAGACATAGAGGAACTTAAAATGCATATTAGTAAGTGAAAGTAGCCAATCTGAAAAGGCTACATACTGTATGATTCCAACTGTATGGCAATCTGGAGATGGCAAAACTCTGGAGACAGTTTAAGATCAGTGGTTGCCAGGGGTTGAAGTGGAGAGGAGGGATGAATAGGTGGATACTGGGGGCAGTGAACCTACTCTGTATAATACAATAATGGTGGATACACGTCACTATATATTTGTCCAAACCCATAAAAGGGACAAAACCAAGAATGAACCCAGTGTCAACTGCGGTGTTTGGATGATAATGATGTATCAGTGTAGATTCATCAGTTCTAACAAATGTTCCTCCTGATGGGATATTTTCATAGTGAGCAAGGTTGTGCATGTAGTGGGGGGGGGGCAGTAGGTGGTGTATGGGAACTCTGTATACTTCCCACTCCATTTTGCTGTGAACTTAAAAATGCTCTATAAAATGAAGTCTAATAAAAAATAGTGGATGCTAACAGGTCATCAGAGACTGTCTGGGATGAGTAACACTTCATGGGAGTACCATCTGAAAGAAGAATTGTGGACACAAATATCTTATTTACCTGGTGTCAATATTCCTTCTCCTTCCTCAGCCTCAACCCCACAACTTAGGTGATCCCGGGGGAGAAAGGAAGGAAAGAGGGGCTGAATTCTGAGAAGATCTTCCAAATGACTGAATGGTTACCCAACAGACTGACTCTCAAACTGGGGGTGACTGAGTTTACCTTGAGTTGGTGAGCTCACCTTTTCTGGAATCAGCAATATTGAAGGCTTAAGAACCAATATAATTGGATAGAGTTCAATTACAGAGAAAAATAAAGAAATCCCACACCTGGGTTTTATCACTCTGTATATTCAAACCCACTCCATGTGCTTTAACCGGTTACATGGAAAATTTTGACCTTAAAAAAGAATTTTCCCCAAAAATGCACAGGACTTAGCCCCATGCCAGCAAATACCACTTATGAACTGGCATCTGATAGGTGAGACACACCAACACACCCCCCTGATAGCATCTTTCCCGCCTGTCAGTTTGCTTTCCCCATGGAAACTGCCATTCTAGTGTACCATGTGTACACAAGCCTCACTGGGAAGGCTACCTGAACCCAAACACCAAACAAGGCTCAGCATCTAGAGACACAGGCATCTCATTACCAGTCAACCCAGAGGTAGAAAAACTCAGGGAGGGAGCCAGATATAGTCAGCCTCACTCCTCAGAGGGATCAGGCAGAGGCAGGCTGCACATGGCAGCCTGGACAGCAGTGAGTGGAAACCTCTTTCCTTCCACATTTCCCCAGAGACAGGACGGTCATATATACCAGGACCATCGTCTTCCTGCCTTTATGTCTGTGCTCGTCCCAAACGCTCCAGAAAGACAGCTTCAGGAGTTGGATTTTCGGGCAACAAAAAAGTTCTTTGGATTAGATCTAGCTGAGCGAGGGCAGTCAAGTGGGCTTAAGTCTTTGAAAAACAGGAGCCTGGGCTGTTGTTCCAGGAACCAAAATTTTAAATATATAAGGAAACTCACTTTAATGTTTGCAGACTGGAAAAGGGAAGGAGGAATTTGGAAAACTCACAGAGGGTGGTAAAAAAAAAAAAAAAGAAAAGAAAAACTCAGGAAAGTGCTCTTGAGGGGATGAAAAATCATTTGCAACTTCCAAGGGTTCTCTCTTCCTGAATCTTCTCTTTCCAAAGAAAACCCATCCAAACTGGCTGCAGTGCCGGGAACAGGGCCAGAGTTTTGGAGCTATAATTGTCGTGTAGAGGTAGTGTCGAATGCAAGGTTGCAATCTTGGCTAAAGGAATCTCCTTTTTCTAGAATTTTACTATCTGACACATGCCCTCTAAGTGCAGGAAATCTTAGCAATGGACAAAAAAATCTCAAAACTAAGACACGACTGGAGTGATGGCTGGAATTTGCAAGGGTGGCAGGCTGATATTCTCATGAAGGCAGTCTAACAAAGTGGTGTAATAATATGGCAGATGAGACACATTTAATAACGAGGAAGGCTACAAATCCATAGTAGAGAGTTGAGTAAAATTTAAGGGAGATTAGAAAGAAGAGAGACAGAGAGAGGCAATGCAGACTTAAAACACAAATAACTCATCAGACCGAAAATTCTGATGAAACTTTTCTTAAAAAATAAAAACAAAATAAGAATGGGCAGGGAAATAAATGGAGTGTGATGTAGAACTAGGTCAGAACCAGTGGTAAATCTAACACCATTTAACAAAATGTTTAGGTACACACTTAGAAGAGAAAGTAAAGGATAAAAGGAAATATCTGGCCAATATTTGAGAAAAAGCTCAAAGTGGGGGGGAAAAAAATTGGCTACAATTGGAAGTGAATTGAACACAAAATGGATCACAAAGTTGATGAACAAACAGACGTCCAGTTGGCCCAGACTTGAATGATGACAGAGATTCCAAAGAAAATTATGAAACCACAATAATTTTAGTCTAAAGCAAGAGAAAAAAAAAGTATAGAAGCAGGATGCACAATGAGAAATGCCTACTGAAGGGAGATGGGGGCGTGCATCGACGGTGGGGAGGGACCAGGTTGTGAACATTGAGGGCATCTCTTGACAAACGGTTGCTGGCGAGAGGATTTGTGGATTTGTATTTCACATCTGATAAGGATTTGGTAACCCTCAAGCACGGTTCTTTCTGGGAGAGCTGGATAGCAACCCAGAATAATAGAAATATAATGTTCCACTGCAGATCTGTCTCTATCCAGAGATAACATGGAAATTTTAGAGCATGTCCTGAGCCAGACCAGGATTATCACTAAAATATATAAAGACACCAAGGATAAGAAATTCATTTAAATATCATTGTCTGTGTCATCTTTGGGATTGTACACATCCTAGACGAAAATAGTATCCTCCCTGAGTTCTGAGAGTTGTCTGTGACACAGATGGAACTTCTGAAACTTGGGTACCTGCCCCCACTATATGTTTGGCCCAAGGGCTAACCGTTTCTCCCTTTCTCGTTAAGGTGGCCAAGATTGGAAACACGAAAGCTGTGCTGACAGGTGAGACGCACCAACACACGCATAAGAAAAACTTAGAGGACTTTATCCTTGTGGAAAATGTGGCTCATTATAAACACTGGCTCGTGAAACACTGCCCAGAGACTTCCGCTCCTCTGCATCTGGGTGAGAGGCAGCTGGTTTTTCCTGAGTGTTCCTGCCCTGCTGCTGATGGGTGTTAAGAACCTTGCTCTCAAGTATAATATCACCTCCCAGCCAGCCTGCCCTGAAGGTGTCTCAGTGGGGAAGGATGGTGACCAAGCTCACCATTAAACCCCAACTGCCCTTTACACAAGGGAGGTTGCAGGGCTCTCCATGCGCGCTCCAATTAGATTACGCTTTAGAGAGAACCATCAGAAGTCTATTATTTTCTAACAAAAGTCAAGCGAAGCCCTGGAGAAACCTATTAGCTCTTCTATGCATCTCGGCAAAGAACACACTGTGCTGATTATTTTCTGTTTGTCCTCCTCCCCACGCCCACATAAGCTGAGAGCTATTCTCCATCCTGCTTTGTGACTCAAGATTGAACCTCACGGACCGTCTCCTCCAGGTCTCCTTGTCCGCTGGCTTCTGGTGAGGTCCACCAATGGGAGGCACCGTCAAGAGACAAGAGCTATGGGGGGGAGGAGTCAGGGTATTTCTCCCACGCTTGCTTCCTACCGAGGCACAGAGGTTCTGAGAGTCGCCGGGTCCCTCAGTGACTCCAGCTCCTGCTGGGCTCCATCCTCCTCAGCTTCGGCTCTCAGTGGGCTTTGATAATATTACCCAGCCCTACCCTAACCGTGTGCTCCTTTGGAGCTGGGTGGGACGTAACAGCTTCTCACTCCTGTTAGTTTCAGGTGCCCCAAACTTCCCTGGTGGTTGTCTCTGCCCACTCTTCCCATAGTAGAGCCGTCAAGTGTTGCTGCAGTCCTGACTCATACCTGCCCCAGCCCTGTGACAGGGAGAAGACTGAGAACACCGTGTTCGCTTGCAAGGGAGATGCTACTCTTTGCAGATCAGGGTTACTTAACCTCTAAAGTGGATGCTCCACACTTTCCAAGACTAGAAAGATAGCGAGAACGGAGAACTTCAGGAGGCTGATTGTTTCTGAGTATTACATGATTATCAGGCTTGGGAGTTCTCCCAAAACAGGTAGCCAGCTGTGCTGATGACGTTTCCCTTTCCTTTGTTTTCTGGCATCACTAGGACCCTTATCACAAGGAACGTATTCAAAGAAATCTATTTAATCTCTTTGACTTGACACTTATTCTTAAAAGAAATAAGAAAGTTTGAAGGAAAGAAACATCCCTCACTAATTTAGGTAAGGAATTCCATTGATTTTAACCCAAATCTTAGCATAAAAGCCCCTAGATATTTTTCAAAGGACCACTTAATGATAATTTTACAGGGTGTAACAGAAAGTATGAACATATGATTGAGACATCATTTTGGATGTATCATACTTCCAGAAAAATTATTTTACTGTCAATTTCAGAAACTGCATACCCTCATCCCCACCACCCTCCATGTTTTTTCTAGATTTTCTTCTAGTCATTGTTGGCAGGCTGATTTATTTTGGGTAGGTTATAGACTACCTTTGCGGATATATGAATTTCTGTTCATTCTGCCTTTCTTCATGGAATCTTACTTAGGCAGTTTTTGGTATCATTTACTTGTGATTTTTAGTAGCTTCATAATATTCTGCCTGGTATTATTATTTGCTCAGCTAATACTCATTCATGGGTATTTAGATTGTTTCCAATAAGCAGGCTGTGGTGGTTAATTTTATGTGTCAACTTGGCTGGGTCACATGAGATGCCCAGATACTTGGTCAAACATTAGTATGGGTGTTTCTGTGAAGGTATCTTTGGATGAAATTAACATTTAAACCAGTGGGTTTTGAGTGAAGTAGATTGCTTTCCATAATGCAAGTGGACCTCATCCAATCAACTGAAGAAGTGACTAGAACAAAAGACTGACCCTCACTCAAAAGAGAGTGAGATTCTCCAGGAGAGACCTGTGGACTTGAACTGGAACACAACGCTTCCTGCCTTCAGACTCAAACTGAATCATCAGCTCTTCCTGGGTCTCAAAGCCTCTGGCACACCAGGGTCTCCAGCTCTGTAGCCCTCCCACAGATTTGGGAACATGCCAGCCTCCATAATCACATGAGCAGATTCTTTTTTTTTTCTTTTTTGGCCACATACTGCATGGCATGTGGGATCTTAGTTCCTCGACCAGGGATCCAACCCACACCCCTGCATTGGAAGCACGGAGTCTTAACCACTGGAGTGCCAGGGAAGTCCTTGAGCAGATTGCTTATAATAAATCTCTCTATATATACACACATTCTACTGGTTCTATTCCTCTGGAATATCCTCACTAACACACAGGGAACCCCTAGAAGCAGACTCTTTGGGAAGCGAGTAAAATTGTGTTTGCTGTACTTGAGAATTTGAAAACAAGTTTTCTCTTTCTTGGTTAGGAATATCATGGGATGGTACTGAAGGTGACTATTCTCTGGCACACAGAGAAGTGACTTTTTGTGGCTTAAGAGTTTTCTGTTAGAATATAACATGATCTCATAATCCAGTATTTTCTATTTCTTTTGGTCTTCTGTTTCAACTTTGCTCCTTCAATAATAAATTATTAAAATGTGATTGCAGTTTTAAAGTAAGAAGAAATGAAAAATAATGCTATTCAGAGATTAAGTGTGATAAAGATGGAAGAAACAGCTTGTTCTTCAAGGAAGTCTTGAAATCTAAAGATTAGAGTGAGGGTGGGGATATGGTGGGAGGAGAGGCAGACAATATGGGTTAACAATTTAAAGAAATAGGGAATTGAGAGAGAAAATTAAAGAAGAGCTATAAAGAGAATAGCAGGGCAAGAGTAGATGCCTTGCAACTCAGCCTCGAGCAAGACAAAGGCAATGCATTTCATTCTGATAGTGAGGAGGAGGCTGAGACCTGGCTGGGTAAGGGAGAAGGAAGGGATAGAGGTGGGTGAGAACGTGCTACCTCTGAAAGTGCTCTGAGATCAGGTTATTTATCATGTAAGGGTACAATGAAGACCAAGTTGGGGCTTGGAGAAATGGCCACAGGCAGGCTTGGTGTTTCCCTTTTCAGCAAAGCAGAACAGACTCTGATAATTAAGCTTTTCTTCTCTAACATATAATAATTCTGCAATTCAGAAGCCAATGAACTAGATGTTGTCCATACTAGGGATGGTTAAAGAAGCTAAGGAGATTTAACCAGGAGAAACAGACATGACAGCTGTCTTCAAATATCCGAGAAATTGCCATGCGGAAGAGAAGATGCACTTCTGACCAATGAGTAGATTTAACAGAGAGACAGATTTTAGCTCAATATAAGAGACATTATCTAATAATTACAATTGTCACACCATGGAATGGATAACCTGGGGAATGTTGAGACCCCTACACACTGGAAGTGTTCAGGCTGGCATGCCATCTGTCAGAGATGCTGTCAAACCAGATGATTCTCTTTTAAAAATAACATTTTGTAATAATTATTAGAGTAGAATATGTCCACAGGAAGCTATTTGAAAAAACAAAATACTAAGAAGAAAAGATGAATCCTTAACCCTACCGTCCATAGTTGACCACTGTTAACAGTTTGATGTATTTCCATTTGGTACTTTTTTCTGGGCAATAGAAATCTACGTGTGTACTTTGTAAAAGCATATATATATGATATATATATATATCTCATATATATCATACGGTTTTCACAAAATACATGTGTACTACAAGTACAATTGTGTGGATTTCGTATTTTCTTTCAATTATATAAGATTTTTCTATGTTGTTAAATAATCTTCAGAAACATGATTTCAATGCGGTGCATGACTTAGTTTCTGTGGATGGAAGTCTCTGTATAATGCTGTTCATACAATTAATGTTCCATTGAACATCTTCACACACACACTCAGGTATACACACTCACATGCACACACACACACACTCACATACACACACACTCACACACACATGCACACACACTCACATACACACACACACTCAACATATACACACACATATATACACACACACACAAGCATACATTTTTGGTTCTGTTTCTTCTGGAGAATCTGATTGATATGCCAATAATATTATTTCTAATATCTGAATAATAGTGTTAAATCCCATACCATATCAGCAATACATAAATATTTAAATAAATATATTTTTCTGTTTTATCATTTAGTACCGTTGCTCTCAGATCACATCCTTCCCATATCTGAGTCCTTAACTTTTATTTACTGCTCGGTAGGTTGTGGTACTTCTTTGAGTGATGGGTTCATGAAGAATAAATACACTGAGGGGATAATACCTGAATCCTCACACATTACATGATGGCTTAAGATTGACCTCACACACACCCTAATAACTTTCCAATGCTAATAGCCCTTTACAGGAGAAGATTTTCTAAATTTAGGGAAAAGTTCTTCTATGACTTCCTTAATCATTTCTTCTCCATCTGCCCCATTTTCTCCTTTAGGGATTCCTATTATATTTTTAGTGGGATGGTTCCAGATAAGTTCAAATGAGATTAAACTTGTGGAGTGAGTTGATATGCAGTCTTTTGGTGGTTTGAAGCTTGGAAAAGGAGACAAGAAAAGTGAGGATGGATTGGAACCAAGATGGTGGAGTAGAAGGATGTGCTCTCACTCCCTCTTGCGAGAACACCAGAATCACAACTAGCTGCTGGACAGTCATTGACAGGAAGACACTGGAACTCACCAAAAAAGATACCCCACATCCAAAGACAAAGGAGAAGCCACAATGAGACGGTAGGAGGGGCGCAGTCACAGTAAAATCAAATCCCATAACCGCTGGGTGGGTGACTCACAGACTGGAGAACACTTAAACCACAGAAGTCCACCCACTGGAGTGAAGGTTCTGAGCCCCACCTCAGTCTTCCCAACCTGGGGGTCTGGCAACGGGAGGAGGAATTCCTAGAGAATCAGATTTTGAAGGCTACTGGGATTTGATTGCAGGACTTCAACAGAACTGGGGGAAACAGAGACTCCACTCTTGGAGGGCACACACAAACTAGTGTGTGCATCGGGACCCAGGGGAAGGAGCAGTGACCACAGGGGAGACTGAACCAGACCTACCTGCTAGTGTTGGGGGGGTCTCCTGCAGAGGTGGGGGGTGGCTGTGGCTCACTGTGGGGACAAGGACACTGGCAACAGAAGCTCTGGGAAGTACTCCTTGGCGTGAGCCCTCCCAGAGTCTGCCATTAGCCCCACCAAAGAGCTCAGGTAGGCTCCAGTGTTGGGTTGCCTCAGGCCAAACAACCAACAGGGAGGGAACCCAGCCCCACCCAGTCAAGTGGATTAAAGTTTTACTTAGCTCTGCCCACCAGAGCAACAGTCAGCTCTACACACCACCAGTCCCTCCCATCAGAAAACTTGCATAAGCCTCTTAGATAGCCTCATCCATCAGAGGGCAGAGAGAAGAAGCAAGAAGAACTACAATCCTTGCAACCTGTGGAACAAAAACCACATTCACAGAAAGATAGACAAGATGAAAAGGCAGAGGGCTATGTACCACATGAAGGAACAACATAAAACCCCAGAAAAACAACTAAATGAAGTGGAGATAGGCAACCTTGCAGAAAAAGAATTCAGAATAATGATAGTGAAGATGATCCAGGACCTTGGAGAAAGAATGGAGGCAAAGATCGAGAAGATGCAAGAAATGTTTAACAAAGACCTAGAAGAATTAAAAAACAAACAAACAGTGATGAACAATACAATAACTGAAATGGGGGCTTCCCTGGTGGCGCAGTGGTTGAGAATCTGCCTGCCAATACAGGGGACACGGGTTCGAGCCCTGGTCTGGGAGGATCCCACATGTCGCGGAGCAACTGGGCCCGTGAGCCACAATTACTGAGCCTGCGCATCTGGAGCCTGTGCTCTGCAACAAGAGAGGTCATGATAGTGGGAGGCCTGCACACCGCGATGAAGAGTGGCCCCCGCTTGCCACAACTAGAGAAAGCCCTCTCACAGAAACGAAGACCCAAACACAGCCATAAATAAATTAATAAAAAAAAAAAAACTGAAATGAAAACTACAGTAGAAAGAATCAATAGCAGAATAACTGAGGCAGAAGAAGGGATAAGTGACCTGGAAGACAGAATGGTGGAATTCACTACTGTGGAACAGAGAAAAGAAAAAAGAATGAAAAGAAATGAAGACAGCCTAAGAGACTTCTGGGACAACATTAAACACAACAACATTCGCATTTTAGGGGTCCCAGAAGGAGAAGAGAGAGAGAAAGGACCTGAGAAAATATTTGAAGAGATTATAGTCGAAAACTTCCGTAACATGGGAAAGGAAATAGCCACCCAAGTCCAGGAAGCGCAGAGAGTCCCATACAGGATAAACCCAAGGAGAAACATGCTGAGACACATAGAAATCAAATTGGCAAAAATTAAAGACAAAGAAAAATTATTAAAAGCAGCAAGGGAAAAACGACAAATAATATATAAGGGAACTCCCATAAGGTTAACAGCTGATTTCTCAGCAGAAACTCTACAAGCCAGAAGGGAGTGGCATGATATACTTAAAGTGATGAAAGGGAGAACGTACAACCAAGATTACTCTACCCAGCAAGGATCTCATTCAGATTCGATGGAGAAATCAAAAGCTTTACAGACAAACAAAAGCTAAGACAATTCAGCACCACCAAACCAGCTCTACAACAAATGCTAAAGGAACTTCTCTAAGTGGGAAACACAACAGAAGAAAAGGACCTACAAAAACAAACCCAAAACAATTAAGAAAGTGGTCATTGGAACATACATATCGATGATTACCTTAAACGTGAATGAATTAAATGCTCCAACCAAAAGACACAGGCTTGCTGAATGTATACAAAAATAAGACCCATATATATGCTGTCTACAAGAGACCCACTTCAGACCTAGGGACACATTTAGACTGAAAGTGAGGCAATGGAAAAAGATATTCCATGTAAATGGAAATCAAAAGAAAGCTGGAGTAGCAATACTCATAACAGATAAAATAGACTTTAAAATAAAGAATGTTACAAGAGACAAGGAAGGACGCTATATAACGATCAGGGGATCAATCCAAGAAGAAGATATAACAATTATGAATATATATGCACCCAACATAGGAGCACCTCAATACATAAGGCAACTGCTAACAGCTATAAAAGAGGAAATTGACAGTAACACAATAATAGTGGGGGACTTTAACACCTCACTTACACCAGTGGACAGATCATCCAAAATGAAAATAAATAAGGAAACAGAAGCTTTAAATGACACAACAGACTTGATAGATTTAATTGATATTTATAGGACATTCCATCCAAAAACAGCAGAATACACTTTCTTCTCAAGTGCACACGGAACATTCTCCAGGATAGATCACATCTTGGGTCACAAATCAAGCCTCAGTAAATTTAAGAAAATTGAAATCATATCAAGCATCTTTTCTGACCACAACGCTATGAGATTAGAAATCAATTACAGGGAAATAAACCTAAAAAACACAAACACATGGAGGCTAAACCATATGTTACTAAATAACCAAGAGATCACTGAAGAAATCAAAGAGGAAATCAAAAAATACCTAGAGACAAATGACAATGAAAACACGATGATCCAAAACCTATGGGATGCAGCAAAAGCAGTTCTAAGAGGGAAGTTTATAGCTATACAAGCCTACCTCAGGAAACAAGGAAAATCTCAAATAAACAATCTAACCTTACACCTAAAGGAACTAGAGAAAGAAGAACAAACAAAACCCAAAGTTAGCAGAAGGAAAGAAATCATAAAGATCAGAGCAGAAATAAATGAAATAGAAACAAAGAAAACAATAGCAAGGATCAATAAAACTAAAAGCTGGTTCTTTGAGAAGATAAACAAAATTGATAAACCATTAGCCAGACTCATCAAAAAAAAGAGGGAGAGGACTCAAATCAATAAAATTAGAAATGAAAGAGGAGAAGTTACAACAGACACCGCAGAAATACAAAGCATCCTAAGAGACTACCACAAGCAACTCTATGCCAATAAAATGGACAACCTGGAAGATATGGACAAATTCTTAGAAAAGTATAATCTTCTAAGACTGAACCAGGAAAAAATAGAAAATATGAACAGACCAATCACAAGTAATGAAATTGAAACTGTGATTAAAAATTTTCCAACAAACAAAAGTCCAGGACCAGATGACTTTACAGGTGAATTCTATCAAACATTTAGAGAAGCGCTAACACCCATCCTTCTCAAACTCTTCCAAAAAATTGCAGAGGGAGGAGCACTCCCAAACTCATTCTATGAGGCCACCATCACCCTGATACCAAAATCAGACAAAGATACTACAAAAGAAGAAAATTACAGACCTATATCACTGATGATTATAGATGCAAAATACTAGCAAACAGAATCCAACAACACATTAAAAGGATCATACACCATGATCAAGTGGGATTTATCCCAGGGATGCAAGGATTCTTCAATATACGCAAACCAATCAATGTGATACACCATATTAACAAATTGAAGAAGAAAAACCATATGATCATCTCAATAGATGCAGAAAAAGCTTTTGACGAAATTCAACACCCATTTATGATAAAAACTCTCCAGAAAGTGGGCATAGAGGTAACCTACTTCAACATAATAAAGGCCATGCATGACAAACCCACAGCAAACATCATTATCAATGGTGAAAAACTGAAAGCATTTCCTCTAAGATCAGGAACAAGACAAGGATGTCCACTCTCGCCACTATTATTCAACATAGTTTTGGAAGTCCTAGACATGGCAATCAGAGAAGAAGGAGAAATAAAAGGAATACAAATTGGAAAAGAAGAAGTAAAACTGTCACTGTTTGCAGATGACATGATACTACACATAGAGAATCCTAAAGATGCCACCAGAAAACTACTAGAGCTAATCAATGAATTTGGTAAAGTTGCAGGATTCAACATTAATGCACAGAAGTCTCTTGCATTCCTATACACTAATGATGAAAAATCTGAAAGAGAAATTAAGGAAACACTCCCATTTACCATTGCAACAAAAGAATAAAATACCTAGGAATAAACCTACCTAAGGAGACAAAAGACCTGTATGCAGAAAACTATAAGACACTGATGAAAGAAATTAAAGATGATACCAACAGATGGAGAGATATACCATGTTCTTGGATTGGAAGAATCAATTTTGTGAAAATGACTATACTACCCAAAACCATCTACAGATTCAGTGCAATCCCTATCATATTACCAACGGCACAAAAGACACCGAATAGCCAAAGCAGTCTTGAGGGAAAAAAACGGAGCTGGAGAATCAGACTCCCTGACTTCAGACTATACTATAAAGCTACAGTAATCAAGACAATATGGTACTGACACAAAAACAGAAACATAGATCAATGGAACAAGATAGAAAGCCCAGAGATAAACCCATGCACCTATGGTCAACTAATCTATGACAAAGGAGGCAAGGATATACAATGGAGAAAAGACAGTCTCTTCAATAAGTGGTGCTGGGAAAACTGGACAGCTACATGTAAAAGGATGAAAGGAGAACACTCCCTAACACAAAAATAAACTCAAAATGGATTAGAGACCTAAATGTACAACTGGACATTATAAAACTCTTAGAGGAAAACATAGGAAGAACACTCTTTGACATAAATCACAACAAGATCTTTTTTGATCCACCTTCCAGAGTAATGGAAATAAAAACAAAAATAAACAAATGGGACCTAATGAAACTTCAAAGCTTTTGCACAGCAAAGGAAACCATAAACAAGACGAAAAGACAACCATCAGAATGGGAGAAAATATTTGCAAATGAATCAATGGACAAAGGATTAATCTCCAAAATATATAAACAGCTCATGCAGCTCAATACCAAAAAAACAAACAACCCAATCCAAAAATGGGCAGAAGACCTAAATAGACATTTCTCCAAAGAAGACATACAGATGGCCAAGAAGCACATGAAAAGCTACTCAACATCACTAATTATTAGAGAAATGCAAATCAAAATCACAATGAGGTATCACCTCACACCACTCAGAATGGCCATCATCAAAAAATCTACGAACAACAAATGCTGGAGAGGGTGTGGAGAAAAGGGAACCCTTTTGCACTGTTGGTGGGAATGTAAATTGATACAGCCACTATGGAGAAGAGTATGGAGGTTCCTTAAAAATCTAAAAATAGAATTACCGTATGATCCAGCAATCCCACTACTGTGCATATACCCAGAGAAAACTATAATTCAAAAAGACACATGCACCCCAATGTTCATTGCAGCACTCTTTACAATAGCCAGGTCATGGAAGCAACCTAAATGCCCATCGACAGACAAATGGATAAAGAAGATGTGGTACATATATACAATGGAATATTACTCAGCCATAAAAAGGAACGAAATTGGGTCATTTGTTGAGACGTGGATGGATCTAGAGACTGTCATACAGAGTGAAGTAAGTCAGAAAGAGAAAAACAAATATTGTATATTAACGCATATATGTGGAACCTAGAAAACTGGTACAGATGAACTGGTTTGCAGGGCAGAAATTGAGACACAGATGTAGAGAACAAACGTATGGACACCAAGAGGGGAAAGCGGCAGGGGGTGGGGGTGGGGGTGGGGTGAATTGGGCGATTGGGATTGACATGTATACACTGATGTGCATGAAATGGATGACTAATAAGAACCTGCTGTATAAAAAAATTAAATTAAATTTAAAAATTAAAAAACATCAATAAAACAAACAACCCAATCCAAAAAGAATAAATAAATAAACGTAAAAATATGAAAAAATCAACAAAAGCAAAAAAAAAAGAAAAATGAGGATGATGAAAGGGATGGGACGATCTTGAGACCCAGGTCAGCTCTGGGAACTAGACCGAAACCTTCCCATCCCCTCTCTGCATGAGCCAGACATGGCCATTACAAGGACACACAGAGGATGCCAAGGAGGTTGCTGGGTGCTGAGGTGCTGAGGTCACGCTGGGTCTCCAGGTCTTGTTCTACATTTTTGCCCATCTTTTCCTTCACATTCATCTTTTTATCTTTCTCTTTTGATTTCTGGAAATATTTCTTAAAATGATGTTCTAATTGATCTGTTTTCTGCATTACTTAGTCTGATGTTCATATTTTAGTATTTATTTGAAAGGTAGCTTTCCTGATTTCAGATATTTCCTGTTCATTGATATACTTTTGAATCTCATTGAAACTAGAATAATGCTTCCCATTTTTTTATTCTTATAGTGTATCTATTTCATAGGAATAATTTGCATGATTACTCACATTGGCCATCACCACCTCCCTTTTCTTAACCATTGAGCATTTTCATATATTGTGTGATTTTTCCATTTTGGATTATTCTTAGAGATTTTAATGATATGTAACAGAATATAAACTCTGCCCGGGCAGGCATCGTAACTGTCTTGTTCATCATTATGTTCCTTGTTCCTGAAATATTACTTTGCACATATGGTTGATAAACAGGGTTGTCATAGTGAGGCCACCTTCATTGCAAATTTATCTATTACACAGTTATATTTATATCTAGTTATTCTACATTAAACTAGTTTTTTAAACATAAAATATATTATTCAATTTGAAGATATCAGTGAATTTTCCTTGCACCATAACTGCATTCTCAAAATACCATAAGTTAAATATTCTATCTTTTCTCCCCATTTTCTGTAATGTTAATTTTACTTAATGCTAAATCTTATACTAAGTCTGTTTCAATGGTCTGTATATTTGTTCTTGAGCCAGTGCTCTTTTAATTGCTAGAACTTCATAACATATTTTCATATTTGAATTGCCAACTCTCCCCTCATTATACATTTGATTCAAAAAGTTTATTCAAAAATGTCTTGACCTTTCTTCCACATTCATTTGTCCACACAAACGTTAGGGTTCTTTTGTCAAGACAAATTGTGTGAATTTTTATTGTGATTATGTTACAGTTACAGATTTATTTCCCAGCAGAACACTAAAAGTCAATAAAGCAATAGTTACTGAATTCTGTAGGAAGAAGGATGTAATCCAGATATTATTTCCCATGAAGATCATCTTTCAAGGGTGATGGAAACTGAGAAACATTCTCAAATATGCAAAAGCTCAGAAACATAGCATCCATGTGTTTTTGTTTTAAAAAACCCTTAGATAGGACACCAAAATCCACAGGGAAAAAGCAAAATTAAGAGCTCAAGAATGAGGAAGTCATGATACACTAGAACTGATGGTGAGGATTTAAGCTTGTTCAACAGAGTATAAATCAAAATAGTAGTAAAGCAGATTGTAATGTTGAATGCGTGTATATTTTTAAAATAATTCTTGAAATAGAGAACCTATTGCATTTGAACTATAATTTACTAATAATGATTAGAATTTAAAACTTCAGCTTATATTAACAAAGACGGAGAGATAGGAAATAGGCAAGTGGGAAAATAGAAGCATGATCAATTACCACTCAAATAAGAGAAACACAAAATATTGATAAATCAGCTAAAAATGTTTTCATAATTTAAAATCATTGGTAAATATAAAACTAGGATGTCTAATCTTTAAGACACTGGCAAAGAAAAAAGTCCTTTTAGAAGAAGATGGAAACATATTTTAATAACTATGCACTTTACAAGAAGACACCTAAAACAAGGAGGCAAGGGAAGTAAAATACAAGGATAGGTAAGGATATTTAAAACAAATGAACATAAGAAGAATAGACTTGAAACCATAGCAATGTAGCATTTCAAACAAAAATATTGTATAAGACAAAGATGGTCATTTTATGATGATGTCAGTTGATTCACTCCATAAGAGGAAGAAGAAAGTGGATGTATACTGATAATCTATGAAAAACCCCAGGGAAAACCCAAGTGGATGGAAGAGGCAGCCTGGAACAAAAGAGAGCTTGGAGATGCAGAATAGGGCTGATAGGTAGAGGATTACATTGCAGGAAAATGTGGGGAGTCTTTCCTCTTTCAGATTTAACCTTGAGCAAACCGTTGCCATTGGGAGACAGAAAAACAGCAGTGCAGGCCCAGTACCGCATAAAACTATGTGATCACAACCAGAGGAGACAAATCTGAAAGCATTTCAAAGTCTGGGGAAGGGCAGACAGAGATGGGAAGGTATCTGACAGGGAGGATGGCAGAGAATGAGGCCATGGTCAAGCTCAGAGACTCTCTTCTCTGAGGCACATCACCCAGACTTTGCTCCCTGAGTGTTTTGTCCTGGGTGCACGTGACTTGCCAAGATAGCTGCTATCCTTAGTAAAATAAAATAGGAAATCCGTGAGATAAGTGTCAAAATGTTTAAGACAATCTGCATACAAGAAAGAACATAAATTGCTGAGGTTTTATGGAGAAGAAAAAAGCAGGAATATAAAATAAATATAGAAATTAGTTTTAACTAACAGGGAATTTGGGTAGCACAAAATAGAAACAAGCAATTGTATGGTAAAACCAATTACAGATACAGGATGTGAAAAATACAAGAATTGGATAACCAAACACAATGCATGAATTGAATAGCAAAATAGGTAAGGCTGAAGAACAAATTAATAAGCAGAAGAACAGGTTATGACCCTGTTTCAAAGGCATTAGGAAAAGTAGAGCAACAGAAGATAATAAGGGAAAAGTTAACGTAGTTGATTAAGTACAATGACAATAACAAATGGAAAACGTAATTTATACAGAACATATTTACAATAGCAACCAAAACAATAAAATTCTTAGTAATGAGTCTAACAAATGTAAAGGACTTGCACATATCAATAATAAAAGTTCACTGAAAGACATAAAGAAGACCTATATGAATGGAGAAACACCCCATGCTCATGATTAGGAAGATTTTATATCAAAATGATGTTAATTTTCCCTAAATTAATCTAGATTTAACACAACTCCAATTAAAAGAGTTTTTCATGGCACTTGACAAGATGGTACTAAAAAGCCAGACATGTCTGAAAAAGAAGAATAAGGAGAAGATGTGTATTTGACTAGAAATCAGGACTTACTGTGCAGCTGTATTATCTAAAACAGTGTGTTGTAAACACAAGGATGAACAAATTACCCAATGGAATAGAACTGTATTAATCAATCAGATGCCACTTTATAGCCACCAGATTAGTCAAATAAGAAAATTGAATGACATTTTTTGTTGACAAGAATGCTGAAAACAAGAACCTTTCCCTGCTGGGGCAAGCAATTTGGCCTAAGCGGAATTTCGCAGACACAATAACCCACCAATCACTTTCCTGAGTGTCCACCCTAGAGCAGGGGTCCTCAGCCAGAGCAGTTTTGTTTCCCAGGAGACATTTAGCAATGTCTGGAGATATTTTTGGTTGTCACAATTAGGGGGATGGTATCGGCTTCTAGCGGATAGAGGCCAGGGATGCCGCTAAACATCCTATAACACACAGGGCAGTTCCCAACAACTAAGAACTATCCCTCCCATATGTCAACGGTTCTGAGGTTGAGAAACCCTACCCTAAAGAAAGGCTTACATAGGTGTGGAAAGGGGCTCATATGAAGTAGTTCATCACAATGCATTGTTTGTACAAGTGGGGAGTTGGAACATATGAGGATCTAATATGAAATCAAATAAAATGTAAAATATTAAAGTATGCAGCAGATAGAAGCAACAGAAAAAAACACAACAACATTCCATTCCCAAAGGAATACAACTGAGAGCTCAGAAACTAACCCTCACATTATAGAACTTTTATAAATGATAAAGGTAACATAACAGATCACTGGGGGAAAAAAAGTGACTATCCAATAAATTAAGCTGGAAAATATATTTATTCATATAGGGGAAAAATTAGGTTGTATCCTTACTTTACATTGAAAACCCAAAATCAACTCCAAAAGGATTAAGAGCTTAAATGTCAAAAGAAGGTAGTACTTTTTAATAGAAAATATAAATGAATATCTTTCTGCCCTTGGGATTGGGAAAGATTTCTTGAACAGGAACAAGAAGGGCTAAACATAAAAGAAAAGAGAAGGTGGCTAAAGTTGGCTATCTTGAAATCTTAATCTTACCAAAATTAAAAGATGTTACAAACTGGGAGAAGATATTTGTCATTTAGAAAAAGCTACATTATTCAACAACTTTTGCTGGGGGAAAAATGGCTCACTTAATGAAGGAATATAATTTTGGGTTTCTATCACACAATATATGCAAATTTCAACTCTAGGTGGATTAATAAAATCTATAAAGATTTGTTTTTTTTTTTAAACCTTTAGATGGCAAAGGTCTTTCTAAGCTTCCAAAGGCACAAAACTCTAAAAGGCATAATTTTATACATGACTAAATCAAAATTAAGGATATCTGCTTAATAAAGGACACCCATAAAATTAACTAATACAATTATTGGTTATATTGAACATTTCTCCACATTCTAGTTAGCCATTTAAGGTTTCCTTCTGTGAAATGTATTGTCATATCCTTCACCCAGTTTCCCGAGTTTTCAGCGCTAGGGCAGATTTCTCTCCACGTAGGCACTACAGTGGTCACGGCCATCAATGTTTGGGAAGGGTAAGGGAAATTACATCCCTCAAATGGAGTCACCTTCTTATTCTTAAGTCCTTCTAACTTTCCATAAAGAAATCTTTAGCCTGCACTCTTGCAAAAGACAAAACATACCTCTTCCTACAGCTTATCTGCATCCACTTTTTTATATTCACAGCACATAACTATATGTTCAAAATGAAAAATTGCCATCGGTTTTCTTTAAAAAAATAATTTGCCTATTGAACTGCAAAAATAACACATCCTCATTTTAAAACGCCAACGCTACAGAGATATTTAGAGGAAAGAGTTAGTAATCTTCCTCCACCTACTCTCTAATTTCACCCACTCCCCTGCCCTCTGAGATAACAAACGTTAACAATGTGAAGTATATGTTTTCATATTTTCCTCTCTGTCTGTTCACATATACTGTTGGTTTATATTAAACATTTAAATATCTATGACCTCATCTTTGTGGATTGATGGGAAACCACAGCTCTTGTCTGGTATCCCTTTGTTTCACAGTTAATTTTAGTGGTCAAGTAGTGAGTAAAGACCCAAAAGAATGTGTGGCCAAATAACCAACTGAACCATGGGACCATGTTCCAAGGAGATCACCCTCTTTGGTTTTAATATAGAATTCCCAGTGAGCGAGCAGAATTAGCTAGACTGGCGGCTCAAAACGTTTTGTACTAGAAAACAGATCTAGTCAGAAGATTTTGAGTAAAACCCACTTTTCTACTATCAACAGCTCTCCAGATTTAAGAGAAAAGCTTTTCAGGAGATACTACTAAAGCGACACATATCTGCTCTCTAATCACTGTGAAATCATAAGCAAAATATTCACTGTTAAAAAATTGTCGCTTGTTGAACATTTACGCTGCTAGCATGAATGACCCCTGCAGGGCACCCCAGTCTCATTGTGAAGCCCCATGGGAAACACAGAGGGATGTAAGCCTCAATCAAGTAGAAGTGAATCGAGTATAATCTGGTTACAAGGACCAGATTTCACAGCAGTCGCCACACCTGCTGCTCTGATCATTTCAGTGGAATCACTCCAGTTCAGGCCTGATATTTGCTGAAGCTTACTTATTCTCCATGGCACAAAACCAAACTACAGAGAGATGCCTTCACTACATGCTAGTCTCGACAGGTACAAATATTTGAGAGGTTCCTTTGTACATCTATTCCTTGAACATGAAATGAATGTGAACTTGTGAGGTTTGGAAATATCAATGAATAGAATTGCCTGATCACCCAAAAGACTTGCTTCGTGGGTGTGTTTAGAAGTGGAGAGGTGTGATGTGACTTATCAGCAAAGGGAGTGTCCATGGCAACCAGCCCCAGGTTTCCTTGGAGATACTGTGCTTTGGCGGGGAGCCAGTCCAGGATAGAACAATGACACAACCTTTGCACAGGGACAGATTGCTCGAGACTTGCATATGTTGCTATAAACGAATGGGAGCTCCACATATAGAAACCATACAGCAAACATGTCAAAACTGAGGATTCTAAAACAGAGTCTTGAAACAGGGTTCATACCGGGCCCTAATTTCAATTGAGCAAAGGGAGTTACGTGATTAAACCTTTCAGGCAATTCCTCCAAATATCACCATTTACCAATTAATTAAATAAATATTTTTCCAAAATATAAAAACGTGAAATACGAACACAATGTTAGAGAAACAAAAAGAAATGAACATAATAATCTTTTTTTTAAATGGACAAATATCTTTTTTTTTAATTAATTAATTTATTTTGGTCTCCGTTGCTGCACGCAGGCTTTCTCTCTGTTGAGGCGAGCAGGCTTCTCATTGCAGTGGCTTCTCTTGTTGTGGAGCACAGGCTCTAGGCACGCGGGCTTCAGTAGTTGTGGCTCGTGGGATCTAGAGCGCAGGCTCAGTAGTTGTGGCGCACGGGCTTAGTTGCTCCGCGGCATGTGGGATCTTCCTGGGCCAGGGATGGAACCCGTGTCCACTGCACTGGTAGGCAGATTCTTAACCACTGCACCACCAGGGAAGTCCTGAACATAATAATCTTGATATTGGCACTTTTAGAATCAGCTAGGTCTCTCTCTTTCATAAGGAAAGCTACTGTTTACATCCTTGTGTCTCTTTTATTTTTCTGCCTTTTACTTTAGATAGCTTCTCTATTTAGAAAAAAATAGGAGACAGGGATTGAGATTTGGGACATTAGAATAGTTGAAGAGGCTCTGAGGAATATGCAATGAAATCCCAGATGAGAATTGAACAGCAATGTAGATGAAAGCAGAATTAACAGCCTGACTACGCAGTGCACCCAGTTCCTCTCATGACTAATACAAAATTATTAGTGCTAAATTGAACCAATGTTTATGCTGTGCAAATAGCGCAGGAGACCCATAGTCAAATCCCTCTGTATAGACTTAGAGCCCCGCTGATATTCATTGTGTATTCCATGTGTGTGTGTGTGCACGTGCATGCGTGTGTGTGTGTGTGTGTGTTTTCTTCTTGGGGAAAAGACTTTTAACCATTATTATTGTGACTTTTAACCATTATTCTCAACTTGAGACCCATAATGATCTGCGTGCATTGTTCTCAGAAAGGTCAATGTTACATTTTAGGAACAAATGGACATGAAACAGCTGACACAGTTTCTGGAAGGAAACTCTTGTTCAGAATATGTACCAGCTTACTCTTTACTACAGCTGCTAAAGAATAGTAAGGGACCTGCCCATTAATCTCACTTGAACTGGGGGGATAATGTTCTGATTGAAGCTATCACTACCCATCCTTGATAATGGAGTTCTCATTGGATAGTATCCTGCCCATCATTTTTGCCTTCAGAAAGGTATTAGGAGGAAAAGAACCCCTCTCCTGTTTGAATTAAAATGACCTAAGACCTCATATCTGTCCCACACACAGAAAGAGGAGGCTTTAGCTCTGCTCAGATATAAGAAATAAGAATTAATCTCAAAAAGCAGTGGGCTGAACACTCAGGTGGAGTATTTGACTGTTCTTAGATGCACTATAAGGGGTGAGCGTGTGTGTAGAAAATAAATGAGCAGTGGTATAACCATTTGACTGGTCTCTAAGCTTCTTGGCATCTTGCAATTTTGCCTCATTGCTCATTAAAATATTCAAATATGTCTAGTCCACAGAATGAAGTCCCCTCTGATTTGGTCAAGCACCTAATATAATAAATCATTCATAGAGCAGGGCAACATTCCAAATTCTCTCTTGGTTAACCAAACACGTGAAGGATTACGCTGCTCAGAGTTAAAGGCTAGGCCTGTAAACTGCCCAGGGGAATAGTCCATCATTCAAGCCTGCTTCAGTGGCGTACTGGTAAATGTCTAACAGTCAGCTCTCTAGGGGGGAATATGCCCTGATTTGTAGCATTTGCCAAATTCCATGGTGTAAAACTTCCACCAGGGCTGATTTCAAGCTACTGAGGGTTTCACAAATGACTTGCAAAATTCCTGAACGTATGACATTCAACTCTTGCAAATTGGCATGAGGCAATCCCAGCACACCGTTGCAGACGGGTTTCCAAATGATCACCGAAGTAATGGCAGTATATTCTAAGTGCAGACAAATTTACCAAATGCAGCAAGAAATAAACATCCTCTTACACCTGGAGTTTAGGTCCAAAACTGAAATAGCCTGTTGTAGAACTGGTTTCCACAAAAGGTCCAAAGTTGGTGAAGAGCCATTCTATTTTGGTTTATGTTTTATTTTTAGTCATGAAAGAAATGGCATGCTCATTATAAAACAGTTGGAAAATGCAGAAAATAATTTTCCTTGGAAGCCCATGGCAATGTCTCGTGGGAACTAATTTGAAGGTCACTGACAGGAACTGAGAAATGACCCAGGGCTTAGAAAATCTGAAACACATTTTCTGATCTGTCCCATAATCTGTAAATTGATTTCACCAACCCTCCTTGTCTTGTACAGTACTTTGCCTCTAATATTGAGACAAAAACCTTTGTGCTCCACAGAATGTATCTGAATCCCCAGGAGAGGGTTTGCATGATCAGGAGGAAAGGTGACATACAATGAGGTGTGACCCTATCCTGGCCTCATCATTCTGACCATCACCCATTAAAACAAAGGAGCTCCCCCAGCTAATAAACAATGAAATTGGTAAGATACAGACGGAGGTTCAAATCACTGTTAGTATGTGTATACAAATTAATATTAAGATATATATCCTTCATTTATTCAATTAAAAAAATGTTTTGGAGGTAATATGGTCATCCAAACACAGTCTCTGCCCATGTGGAATTTATAGACTAGTGGAGAAAAGACAGCATGTAATTACGCACACAAAAGTACGTAATTACCAATTCTAGTAAATACCATACCTGAAAAGGGACAAAATATTATCAGGGTATGCAGGAGTGATGTTTGATTTGAGATACAGAGGACGAGTGGGAATGAATTAGGAGAAGGGGATAAAAGGGAAGAATATCCCAAGTAGGGGGAGTTGTTTGTGCAAGGACCCTGAGGTGGGGAAGGGGGCGGAGCCTCTCCAGCACTGACCTTTTGCTGGTGTGGCTGGAGAGGGAGTGGGGAGGGGGGAGCAGAGCGGATGGGACTGCAGAAGTAGAGGCAGGTGCCAGGTCATGAGGGCCATGAAACGAGAGGTTCAGAAGTCAATGTAATTGGTCTTCATCATAGAGATTTAGTGTTACAGCTCATGGCCACGAACACTGCTCTGTAGAGCAGGTCAGGATGAAGGGACTCAACTTCTGCTTAATAACTCCCTTTTAAGGGAGGATCAATACATACTAATTAATTTTTGACCTTCATTTAAAAAATGTTTTTCTACAAATTTTAAATTAACTAAATTTCATTAATTAATTAATTTAAATTTAATTGGTATCCAAATTAAAATAGAAATAAAATGCATAATTTCTAATGTGAAAGAAAAGAGAAAAGTTGATCAAGAAAATGTTATGAAAACAAATAAATTAGAAAGCAACCATTCTTATCGTCTTCTGGACTTACCCTATTGTATCTTTAAACAGAATATCACTCTCTGGGCTGACATTTTTTCAAATTAAGTATAATAGGAGTACATTTCAATCTTGGTTTTACATTTAGGAAGAGGTGGAATTTTATTAAATACTTTTTTGCCAATTGCTATTTTTCTATGATCTACTAACATGACTGAATGTGTTAACAAATTTTATGACATCTAATTAACGTTGCATCTCTGCAATAAACCCTTCTTTTTATACACTTTCTGCTCTGACTAAAAATACTTACCATTTTACTGAAGGTGCCAGCCAAGATAATGAATAAAAATAAATACAGTAAAGACATGTTATTATTAACACAGATCATGGGAATATGTACCTGAAAAAACCAAAATGATCAACTAAAAAAAGTGATTGTACAAAAAATCAAATTGAATTAGTTTCAGAAAGAAAAAGATAATAAAATTCATCTGGTATAATGCTTATGTGAGAATCTCTTTCTCTCTCTTTCTCTTTCTTTCTCTTTCTCAGCATGGGATGGACTTGACCTCTTAGATTTTTAAATAAACAGTTTGGAGACAATTGGGTAACTACATATTCATACAAATTAGATCTGGACCTCAACTCAATCACTAAAACAAATCTCAAATGGTTTAGAGGTAAATGTTAAATGGACCCATAAACGAATGAGAAGAAATGATAAACCTATGTTTATATGTGAAAGACTTTCTGACAGAAAGTTGGGAAGAAAAACGGACTGATTTGATTATATAAAAACCCCAAACTTGCATACATTTAAAAATGTGACAAACACAGTCAAAAGGCAAACAAAAATTGAGGCAAAGATTACAAATGTATGCAATAAGTGATTGGTTTCTTAGAAGTGTAAGAAAAAATTTAAAAATCACTGAAAACATCAAAATCCTTTTGAGAAGAGTCATAAATATGAAATTTGGACAAGGAGAAAATCAGTGGTAGCAAATACAGATCATCCTCGACTTTCGATGGGGTTTCGTCCTGATAAAACCATCATAAGCTGAAAATCTCGTTAAGTCAAAAATGCATTTAATTCACCTAACCTACCGAAATCACAGCTTAGCCTAGTCTACCTTAAACACGCTCAGAACACTTGCATTAGCCTACAGTTGGGCATAATCATCTAACACAAAGCCTATTTTATAATAAAGTGTTGAATATCTCAAGTGGACCCTTGAACCACGCGGGGGTTAGGGGTACCGACCCCCGTGCAGTGAAAATTCCGTTATAACTGTACAGTAAGCTCCTCCGTATCTGTGGTTCAGCAACCTGGGATTTCAGCCAACCAGGGAGGATCAAGAAGTACTATAGTGACGTAGAGAATGAATTTATGGTTACCAGGGGGAAAGGGTGGGGGGAAGGGATAGTTAGGGAGTGTGGGATTGACATGTACACACTGCTATATTTTAAATGTATAACCAACAAAGACCTACTGTATAGCACAGGGAACTCTGCTCAATACTATGTAACAACATAAATGGGAAAAGAATTTGAAAACGAATAGATACATGTATATGTAGAACTGAATCACTTTGCTGTACACCTGAAACTAATACAACATTGTTAATCAACTATACTCCAATGTAAAATAAAGAGTTAAAAAGAAAAAAAAATTCTGTAGCATTTACTATTGAAAAGAATCCGAATATAAGCAGACCTTCAGTTCAAACCTGTGTTGTTCAAGGGTCAGCTGTAATTTATTGAGTACTGTACTGAAAGTGAAAAACAGAATGGCCGTCTGGGTACAGAATGGTTGTAAGTTTATCCGTTTTTTACCCATGGCTCACTGCCCTTGCCCAGCATCATGAGAGAGCATCTACCACATATCACTAGCCTGAGAAAAGATCAAAATTTGAAGTACAGTTTCTACTGAATGCATATTGCTTTGCATCATTGTAAAGTTGAAAAGTTGCAAGTCGAACCATCCTGAGTTAGGGACCATCTAGATACATCTGGGCAAATATTCAACCTAAATAGCAAAGATATGCAAATTAATACAGCAAGAAGACATTATTTTTCACTAATCAAGTTGACTATTATTCAACTGGTGTGGGTTTAGGTTAATTAATTTTTTTATTAACATTCTGATTTATAGATAAACAATTATTACAAATTTTGATAAGAAAATCTTCAAAGTTTGCATAAATTTTGATACACTAGTTATAATTTTAAATTTTGTGAAAATATTTGCAAATGTACACAAAGAGCTCTCCTTGAGGCCACACATTGACATGGTTAAGAATGCAGACTTTGGTTTCAGAAACCTCAGGTGTGCTTCTCCATCACTCTAAATTTCCCTTTATTCATCTGCAAAATGAGCAAAATGACAGTATCTGGGTTGAAAGATTGTGATGATTAAATGAGTACTATATGTAAACATACGAAAGTGTTCGGGAAATTTTATGCATCATTATTATTTGTTTTATTATTATTATTCTCATTATCATCATTTTCAGGTGGCCAAATTGTAGGTGGCATTTAATAAAAGTTGCTCATTCTTGTATTCACAGAGCCTACTACATTTCAGGCACTTTTCCAGACCCTGAATATAGAGCACTAAATCAAAATCCCAGTCCTCAGAGAACTTGCATGTAGTGGGAGGAGTTCCATCATAAGCAATTAAACAAGATGATTTAGTTTGTCAGAAACAAACTATGGCAAAAAATAAAGCGGGGTAAGGGGGTTGGAGGAAAGCCTTTCTACTTTATAAAGGCCCCACACTTGAAAAAGTTTAAAAATCTGAAAATATTGATGAGCAGATCATGCAGATATTAAAAGAAGAGAGAACAAGTGTGAATGTGTTTGATGTGCTTGACACAGCAAGGGGTCATTGTGACCACAATTTTTTAAGCCAGAGAGAGAGAGGGAGGTGTCAGGTAGATGCTGAAGTTTAAAACACCTAGGGTCTTGTGGGCCATTGTAAAGTCTGTTTTTTTCTCTGAGAGCAATGGTAAGATTTTGAGCAAAGAAGTGACAAGATAGAATGGCGATCATTAAATAGTCTATAAATAATAAGTGCTGGAGAGAGTGTGGAGAAAAGGAAACCCTCTTACACTGTTAGTGGGAATGTAAACTGGTGCAGCCATTATGGAAAACAGTATGGAGTTTCCTCAAAAAACTGAAAATAGAGTTACCATATGATCCAGCAATCCCACTCCTGGGCATATATCCAGAGAAAACTCTAATATGAACAGATACATGTAGTCCTATGTTCATAGCAGCACTATTTACAATAACCAAGACATGGAAACAATCTAAATGCCCATCGATAGATGAATGGATGAAGAAGATGTGGTATACACATACAATGGAATATTACTCAGCCATAAAAATGAATGAATGCCATTTGCAGCAACATGGATGGACCTAGAAATTATCATACTAAGTAAGTCAGACAGAGAAAGACAAATATCATGATATTACTTATATGTGGAATCTAAAGTATGATGCAAATGAACCTATTTATTAAACAGAAACAGACTCACAGACATAGAAAACAAACTTATGTTTACCAAAGAGGAAAGGTAGTGGAGGGAGGGATAAATTAGGAGTTTGGGATTAGCAGATACAAACTACTATATATAAAATAGATAAACAACAAGGTCCTACTGTATAGGACAGGGAATGATAGTCAATACCTTGTAATAACCTATATAGAAAAGAATATGAAAAAAATATATATATATATCTCCACATATAGACGTATAACTGAATAACTTTGCTGTATACCAGAAACCAAGACAACATTGTAAATCAACTATATTTCAGTTAAACAAAATTATATTAAAATTTAAAAAAAAGAAGTGACATGATCTGATATACATTTTTGAAGGATCCCTCTTGCCACAGTAGGAGGGATTAAGGTGAAAGCAAGGGGACTGCCTAGAAGCCTAGTGCAGTTTCTAGTTAAGAGACATTAGTGGCTTGGACCAGGGTAGTAGCCAAAAAAGTGGTGGAATACTGGATACATTTTGAAGGAAGAATTGACGTCATTTGCTGAAAAAAATTAGAAGATGTAACATGACTACAAATTTTTGGTTTGGTCCACTGGTGGACGGGGCTGCCATTCACAGTGATGGGGACGCCTGCAGAAATCAGATGAGGGACCATCAGGTGTTCAGCGTTGGGCTTGTTTAGTTTGAGATGTCTGTTGGATATCAAGAGGAGATACTGAATGGGAAGTTGGCTTACGAGTCTATCTATATGCATGCTTCCAGGGAATATGACCAGCCTGGGCATGCAAACAGGAGACTTTTCTGCATAGAGGTGATATTTGAAAGTCATGCATCTGACTGGAAGAGATCATGAAAGGAGTGAGTGTGGCTAGAGTAAAATAGAGGTCGAAGGACTCAGCGCTGGAGCACTCCCTTATCTGTGCTCAGTAATGAGGAAATAAGGAGAAAGGAAGGAGAAGAACTCAGAAGCCAAGTGAGGACAAGTGGATCAAGAGGAAGAAATGATTAATTTGTATCTAATTCTGCTGCTAAGTCAAAATGAGAAGAGCCGAGGGCTTCCCTGGTGGCACAGTGGTTAAGAATCCACCTGCCAATGCAGGGGACACAGGTTTGAACCCTGGTCTGGGAAGATCCCACATACCACGGAGCAACTAAGCCCATGCGCCACAACTACTAAGCCTGTGCTCTAGAGCCCGCGAGCCACAACTACTGAGCCCACATGCCACAACAACTGAAACCTGTGCGCCTAGAGCCCGTGCTCCACAACAAGAGAAGCCACCACAATGAGAAGCCTGTGCACTGCAACAAAGAGTAGCCCCTGCTCGCCGCAACTAGAGAAAGCCCGCGTGCAGCAACGAAGACCCAACGCAGCCAAAAATAAATAAATAGATAAATAAATAAATATTTTTTTTTAAAAAAATGAGAAGAGCCAAGACGTGACCCTGGTATTTAGCAGTGTGCACGTTATCAGTGATTTTGACAAGAATGGTTATGTTTTGCTAGTCAGAAGATGGAAAAGATCGACATCATTAGGATAAAAGCCATTACTCTCAGTCCATGGTCCTCCAAGTAGGGTCCCAGAACCAGCAGCATCAGCATCACCATGAACCTTGTCAAATATGCAGACTCTCGGGCCCTGCCCAGATCTATTGAATCAGAAACTCTGAGGGTGGAGCCTAGTGCTCTGTTTTAACAAGCCCTACAGATTCAGGGTCAAGTTTGAGAACTGCTGCTACAAGGTGATGTAATTATTGTAGATTTTTATTTTCTTCTTCTTTTTCTCCTATTAGTCATAGAGATTTTTGCCTTGAGTATAAATTATCCATAATGAAAGTCTCCATTTTTAAAGGGTGCAATGTCATTTATCTGTGTTGAAATTGCTGAATGACCCATTTGAAATGTTGATATATTCTTTGTAGAGGAGCTAAGTTATTGAAAATAGTTAATTGTATATTTCATAACAGTGCTCACATGAGGCTGAAAGTGTTTATCAGATCACCACATAATATGTCATAGAAACCATCCTTCTGTCAGCAGTGCATAAATATTGCTCTGTTAGACAAGGATAGGTGTATCTGACAAGCTTTGAAGTCACTAGGAGAAAAGGCAAACACTGTGTTTAAAAGTCTTTCCTATCTTCTGTGTGCAATGTTACCAGTCATTTTGACTGTCACAGGGCAATCTCTGTACCTTTAGCTGGTGAGTGGCTATAGAAAAAAAAAGAGGTAAATTTTGTACTCTTCACATTGAGATGAGGGACAGAGTGTAGGCCTTTTATACTTTGGGTATTACATCACATTTTGGTTTTGGAGTTCATTCATCTTGAATTTCTAAAAAGCTGTCCAGAAGCTCTGATTTTTATTACATAAAGCATATGGGAATGTTAAAACTCCAAGACATCATTTCCAGGCCTTGTTCCAGCCTCCCCACTCCCAAAGAGACATCATAATGAAGAAATAGCTTTAGTTTCAGCAAATATTATTTTTTCCCACTAAAAAAATTAAAAAGGATTTGGAATAACTACTTCAGATGCTTCTTTTGTAAGGTTTTAGTCTTAGTTAGGATTAAGTTTGCCTGTGACAAGGAAAAAAATAAACAAAAACTATCTTAAACAAGGTAACAGCTGTATTTCTTTCTCAAGAAATGGAAAGAGACAGTCCAGAACTGACACAGTGCTTGTTGGTGCAGAATCCCAGTCTTCTCTCTGCTGGGTATGGCCTCTGTTCCCAGGGTCTCCTTGTGATCCCAAATGCCTGCCATGATTCCTGCCATCACATCTCTATTCCAGCACATGAGGAGGAGAAAATGGAAGGATAATACACATCTGCCATTTAATAATGTTTCCCAAAGTCATGAACCCCATTTCCACTTGTATACCATTGGCAGAACTCATTCACAAGCAACCACATGGCTGCCAAATTATTTCAACTAACACAGAAAAAAATCATTCAATAAAATTAAACATCCAGTCCTGATCTAAAGACAAAACACACAAACACACACACACACACACACACACACACACACACACACTTAGCAATTTAGAAATAGAAGGAAATTCTTTACCTAGATAAGTATATACAAAAAACCCCCCCAAAACAAAACCGTATAGTGAACATCACCATTGATGGAAAAACTTAAAAACATTTTCTTTAGAATCAAGGAAAAAGAGAACACCCATCACTCAAAAAATGTGCTGGCCATATAGTAAGATACCTACCTTACAGAAGATAAGAGGGTAAGGATTAGAAAGAAAGAAAATAAATCATCATTATTTATAAATGATACGATTATCTCATAAAAAGCCCTTTGGGATTTTTAGGTTATGTCCCATTTTTTAAAAAGATTGAAAAACGCAACAACATTAAAATTTAAAACTTCTATTGACCAAAGACATCATAAGATAAATTTTTTTTAAGTTACAAATAAGGAGATGTTCACCAAACGTAACAGAAAGAGTTTGTTTTGGAATAAAATAATAAATCAGTAAGAAAAAGGTAACCCAATTGTAAAACTTGGCAAGCCAAATTATCAGACATTTCACAAAAGAGGAAACATGAATGAATGTCCAATAAACATATGAAAAGATGCTCTACTTGATTAGTAGTCAAAGAAATGTAAATTAAAATCACAACAAGACACTGAGCAAACTGACCAAATTGTACAGTTAGATGTTCCCAGCGGGACCCACTGGGCTCAGACACTGGTGGGGGCAGCTGTGAGTTTGAAAAGCAGTTTGGTTTCATGCAGTGAAGGTGACTGTGAAACACCCTGTGATCCAGCAATTCCACCCTCAGAATTATATATCCTTGATAAGGGCTTCCACATTCCAGGAGACATATTTTAGAATGAGTAATGGTTAATTTTATGTGTCAGTTTGGCAAGGGGAAGGGGTGCCCTGATAGCCAGTAGAGCATTATTTCTGGGTATGCCTGTGAAGATACTTCCACAAGAGATGAGCATTTGAATCAGTAGATTGAGTAAAGAAGATCACCCTCACCAGTGCTGGTGGGCATCGTCCCATCTGTTGAGGGCCTTAATGGAGCAAAAGGCAGAGGAAGGGAGATTTTGTTCTCTTTGCTTGAGCTGGGACATCTATCTTTTCCTTCCCTTGGACATCAGTGCTCTGACTTCCTTCAGACTGTGACCATGACTTTCATCATCAGCTCCCCTGGTCCTCAGGCTTTTGGACTCAGACTGAACTATACCACTGGCTTTCCTCATTCTCCAGCTTGAAGACAGTAGATTGTGGGACTTCTCAGCCTGCATAATTCCATGAACCAACTGCTAAAATAAGCCTTTCTGTCTGTCTGTCTGTCTGTCTGTCTCTCTCTCTCTCTATATATATATATATACACAAATACATAAATATATATATTTTATATATATTCAGGAATAGAAGGAATGCATACATATATAGAATGAATATATGTGTGTGTGTGTATATATATTTCCTATTGGTTCTGTTTCTCTGGAGAACCCTGACTAATACAGAATGTCATCTTGGTGTTTTTATTAAAGCAAAAACAATTGCACACAATCTTAATGTTTGACAGAAAAAATGGGTAAATTAATGTGGGTATATTCGCAGAACTGAACATTACACAGCAGTGAAAATAGGGGACTTTCAGCTGCCTGAATCCAAATAGATTATGCTCTCCAAATGGAAAAAGGAAGTCATAGAGTATATATCCCATGTCCCAAATATGGATGTATGAGGACATCTACATAGAGTTCAAAGACATGCAAAACTAAAATACACTGTTTATCAATGCAAATCTATGCATTAAGATTTAAAGAAAGGCGAAGGAATAATAAGCACAAGATTCAGGTCAGAAGTTAATTCTGGGAGGATCCGTAGGGGACCTCAAAAATATTAATAAAATTCTAGTTCTGGGGCTTCCCTGGTGGCGCAGTGGTTGAGAGTCTGCCTGCCAATGCAGGGGACGCGGGTTCGAGCCCTGGTCTGGGAAGATCCCACATGCCGTGGAGCAACTAGGCCTGTGAGCCACAACTACTGAGCCTGTGCATCTGGAGCCTGTGCTCCCCAACAAGAGAGGCCGCGATAGTGAGAGGCCCGCGCACCGTGATGAAGAGTGGCCCCCGCTTGCCGCAACTGGAGAAAGCCCTCGCACAGAAACGAAGACCCAACACAGCCATAAGTAAATAAATAAATAAATAAAATTTTTAAAAAATTTAAAAAAAGGCCTTCCAATTGTTTAAAAAAAAAAATTCTAGTTCTTTAGCTATGTAGGTATTCTTTGTATCTTACACATACCTTGCTATGATGTACAGAATATTTCATAACAAAATGATGTATAATATAGAGTGAGTTGAAAGCATATCACTGCTTTGTCCTTATTACTAGACTTTACTAAGAATTGTTTTAGAAGTCAAACTAAATCTTACCTGAATCTCATCTGTTGCATCTGGTGTTACACTCCACCCCCGCTTCCCCCGTCGTAAAGCTTTTCCTAAGAGAACCTTGTGTTTTTGTACAGCCTGGTTTCAGTTATCCTCATCCTTCATCTTCCTTAGGAAAATGCTCCAATCTGATTTCTTCTAGAGCCAGCGGCTCTGTGGAGCCAGACAACCCCTTTAAAGGCATTACTTTCATTTGCAAAATCATCCATAAGCACCAGTTACAGGATATAATATCCTCTTCCCTCCTTCTCAGTTGTATCTCTCATGTACTATAGCTGCTCTCAACCCTCTCTCCACCCTTCCTTCTCAACTCTGACCCCAAAATAAAATTCTCCCAGACGAAACGAAGTAATCAACTTTGTCCTTCCACCCTTTCTCAGTTTTGCCTTTTCACGCAAACAATTCTGCCTTACTTTTTTTTTCTTCACATCTTTATTAGAGTATAAATGCTTTACAATGTTGTGTTATATTCTGCTGTACAGCAAAGTGAATCGGCTATATGTATACATATATTCCCTTATCCCCTCTCTCTTGAGACTCTCTCCCACCCTCCCTATCCTACCCCTCTAGGTCATCACAAAGCATCGAGTTGATCTCCTTGTGCTATGCAGCAGCTTCCAACTAGCCATCCATTTTACATTTGGTAGTGTATATATGTCAATGCTACTCTCTCACTTCATCCCAGCTTCCCCTTCCCCACCCCCATGCCCTCAAGTCCATTCTCTACATCTGCGTCTTTATTACTGCCTTGCCACTAGGTTCATCAGTACCACTTTTTAAAATTCCATATATATGCATTAGTATACAGTATTTGTTTTTCTCTTTCTGACTTACCTCAATCTGTATGACAGACTCTAGGTCCATCCACCTCACTACAAATAACTCAATTTCGTCCCTTTTTATGGCTGAGTAATATTCCACTGTATATATGTGCCACATCTTTATCCATTCATCTGTTGATGGACATTTAGGTTGCTTCCATGTCCTGGCTATTGTAAATAGTGCTGCAGTGAACATTGTGATACGTGTATCTTTCTGAATTATGGTTTTCTCAGGGTATACGCCCAGTAGTAGGATTGCTGGGTCATATGGTAGTTCTATTTTTAGATTTTAAAGGAACTTCCATACTGTTCTTCATAGTGGCTGTATC
Organism: Eubalaena glacialis; assembly: GCF_028564815.1. Classification (NCBI taxonomy): domain Eukaryota; kingdom Metazoa; phylum Chordata; class Mammalia; order Artiodactyla; family Balaenidae; genus Eubalaena; species Eubalaena glacialis. Next base: position 35,074,099 of record NC_083717.1, on the reverse strand, counting down.
AATTTACATTCCCACCAACAATGCAGAACGGTTCCCTTTTCTCCACACCCTCTCCAGCATTTATTGTTTGTAGATTTTTTGATGATGGCCATTCTGATTGGTGTGAGGTGATACCTCATTGTGGTTTTGATTTGCATTTCTCTAATGATTAGTGATGTTGAGCATCTTTTCATGTATTTGTTGGTCATCTGTATGTCTTCCTTGAGGAAATGTCTATTTAGGTCTTCCACCCAGTTTTGGATTGGATTGTTTGCTTTTGTGATATTGAGCTGCATGAGCTGCTTGTATATTCTGAAGATTAGTCCTTTGTCAGTTGCTTCATTTGCAAATATTTTCTCCCATTCTGAGGGTTGTCTTTTCGTCTTGTTGTAGTTTCCTTTGCTTGTGCAAAAGAATTTGTTTCAAGAGACCTTCAAGATGGCGGAGGAGTAAGACGTGGAGATCACCTTCCTCCCCACAAATACATCAGAAATACATCTATATGTGGAACAACTCTTACAGAACACCTAACGAACGCTGACAGAAGACCTCAGACTTGCCAAAAGGCAAGAAATTCCCCATGTACCTGGTAGGGCAAAAGAAAAAAGAAAAAAGCAGAGACAAAAGAATAGGAACAGGACTTGCACCTCTGGGAGGGAGCATTGAAGGAGGAAAAGTTTCCACACACTAGGAAGCCCCTTCACTGGGGGAGACAGGGGGTGGTGGTGGGGAAGCTTCGGAGCCATGGAGGAGAGTGCAGCAACAGGGGTGCAAAGGGCAAAGTGGAGAGATTCCTGCACAGAGGATTGGTGCCGACCAGCACTCACCGGCCCGAGAGGCTTGTCTGCTCAGCCGCCGGGGCGGGTGGGGGCTGAGAGCTGAGGCTCAGGCTTTGGAGGTCAGATCCTAGGGAGAGGACTGGTGTTGGCTGTGTGGACACAGCCTGAAGGGGGCTAGTGCACCACAGCTAGCCGGGAGGGAGTCTGGGAAAAAGTCTGGACCTGCCAAAGAGGGAAGAGACCATTGTTTTGGGGTGTGCGAGGAGAGGGGATTCAGAGCACTGCCTAAATGAGCTCCAGAGATGGGCCCGAGCCATGGCTATCAGCACGGACACTAGAGACGGGCATGAGACGCTAAGGCTGCTGCTGCAGCCACCAAGAAGCCTGTGTGCAAGCACAGGGCACTATCCACACCTCCCCTCCCAGGAGTGTGTGCAGCCCACCACTGCCAGAGTCCTGTGATCTAGGGGCAACTTCCCCAGGAGAACACGTGGTGTGCCTCAGGCTGTTGCAACGTCACGGTGTCCTCTGACACCGCAGGCTCACGCCGCATTCCGTACCCCTCCCTCCCCACAGCCTGAGTGAGCCAGAGACCCCTAATCACCTGCTACTTTAACCCCGTCCTGTCTGGGCAGGAAACAGATGCCCTCAGGCGACCAACACGCAGAGGCGGGGCCAAATCCAAAGCTGAACCCCAGGAGCTGTGCGAAGAAAGAAGAGAGAGGGAAATTTCTCCCAGCAGCCTCAGGAGCAGTGGATTAAATCTCCATAATCAACTTGATGTACGCTGCATCTCTGGAATACCTGAACAGACAACGAATCATCCCAAATTGAGGCGGTGGACTTTGGGAGCAACTGTAGACTTGGGGTTTGCTTTCTGCATCTAATTTGTTTCTGGTTTTATGTTTATCTTAGTTTAGTATTTAGAGTTTATTATCATTGGTAGATTTGTTTATTGATTTGGTTGCTCTCTTCCTTTTTTTTTATGTACAGAGATATATATATTTTTCCTTTTTCTCTTTTTGTGAGGGTGTATGTGTATGCTTCTTTATGTGATTTTGTCCGTATAGCTTTGCTTTTACCATTTGCCCTAGGGTTCTGTCTGTCCATTTTTTTTTCTATTATGTTTTAAATTTTTTAATTTTTAATAATTTTTAAAATTTTCTATTTTAATTATTTTATTTTATTTTATTTTATTTATTTTTTCTCCCTTGTCTCCTGAGCCATGTGGCTGACAGGGTCTTGGTGCTCTGGCCAGGTGTCAGGCCTGTGCCTCTGAGGTGGGAGAGCCGAGTACAAGATATTTGTCCAACAGAGACCTCCCAGCTCCACATAATATCAAACGGCAAAAGCTCTCCCAGAGATCTCCATCTCCATGCTAACACCTAGCTCCACTGAATGACCAGCAAGCTACAGTCCTGGACACCCTATGCCAAACAACTAGCAAGACAGGAACACAACCCCACCCATTAGCAGAGAGGCTGCCTAAAATCATAATAAGGTCACAGACACCCAAAACACACCACTGGACGTGGTCCTGCCCACCAGAAAGACAAGATACAGCCTCATCCACCAGAACACAGGCACCAGTCCCGTCCACCAAGGAAGCCTACACAACCCACTGACCAATGTCACCCGCTGCGGGCAGACGCCAAAAACAATGGGAATGACGAACCTGCAGTGTGCAAAAAGGAGACCCCAAACACAGTTAGTTAACCAAAATGAGAAGACAGAGAAATACATAGCAGATGAAGGATCAAGGTAAAAACCCACTAGACCAAACAAATGAAGAGGAAATAGGCAGTCTACCTGAAAAAGAATTCAGAGTAATGAAAGTAAAGATGATCCAAAATCTTGGAAATAGAATGGAGAAAATACAAGAAGCGATTAACAAGGACCTAGAAGAACTAAAGAGCAAACAAACAATGATGAACAACACAATAAATGAAATTAAAAATCTTCTAAAAGGAATCAATAGCCCAATAACTAAGGCAGAAGAATGGATAAGTGACTTGGAAGATAAAATATTGGAAATCACTACCGCAGAGCAGACTAAAGGAAAAAAGAATGAAAAGAATTGAGGACAGTCTCAGAGACAACTGGGACAACATTAAACGCACCAACATTTGAATTATAGGGGTCCCAGAAGAAGAAGAGAAAAAGAAAGGGACTGAGAAAATATTTGAAGAGATTATAGTTGAAAACTTCCCTAATATGGGAAAGGAAATAGTCAATCAAGTCCAAGAAGCGCAGAGAGTCCCATACAGGTTAAATCCAAGGAGAAACACACAAAGACACATATTAATCAAACTATCAAAAATTAAATACAAAGAAAATATATTAAAAGCAGCAAGGGAAAAGCAACAAATAACATACAAAGGAATCTCCATAAGGTTAACAGCTGATCTTTCAGCAGAAACTCTGCAAGCCAGAAGGGAGTGGCAGGACATATTTAAAGTGATGAAGGAGAAAAACCTACAACCAAGATTACTCTACCCAGCAAGGATCTCATTCAGATTCGAAGGAGAATTAAAATCTTTAAGAAAAGCAAAAGCTAAGAGAATTCAGCACCACCAAACCAGCTTTACAACAAATGCTAAAGGAACTTCTCTATACAGGAAACACAAGAGAAGGAAAAGACCTACAATAACAAACCCAAAACAATTAAGAAAATGGTAATAGGAACCTACATATCGATAACTACCTTAAATGTAAATGAATTAAATGCTCCAACCAAAAGACATAGACTGGCTGAATGGATACAAAAACAAGACCCGTACATATGCTGTCTACAAGAGACCCCCTTCAGACCTAGGGACACATACAGACTGAAAGTGAGGGGATGGAAAAAGATATTCCATGCAATTGGAAATCAAAAGAAAGCTGGAGTAACAATACTCATATCAGACAAAATAGACTTTAAAATAAAGACTACTTCAAAAGACAAGGAAGGACACTACATAATGATCAAGAGATCAATCCAAGAAGAAGATATAACAATTGTAAATATTTATGCACCCAACATAGGAGCACATCAATACATAAGGCAAATGCTAACAGTCATAATATGCGAAATCGACAGTAACACAATCATAGTAGGGGAGTTTAACACCCCACTTTCAGCAATGGACAGATCATCCAAAATGAAAATAAATAAGGAAACACTAGCTTTAAATGATACATTAAACAAGATGGACTTAATTGATATTTATAGGACATTCCATCCAAAAAAAACAGAATACACTTTCTTCTCAAGTGCTCATGGAACTTTCTCCAGGATAGATCATATCTTGGGTCACAAATCAAGCCTCGGTAAATTTAAGAAAATTGAAATCATATCAAGTATCTTTTCCAACCACTATGTTATGAGACTAGATATCAATTACAGGAAAAAATCTGTAAAAAATACAAACACATGGAGGCTAAACAATACACTACTAAATAACAAAGAGATCACTGAAGAAATCAAAGAGGAAATCAAAAAATACCTAGAAACAAATGACAATGAAAACACGATGACCAAAAACCTATGGGATATGGCAAAAGCAGTTCTAAGAGGGGAGTTTATAGCAATAGAATCCTAATTCAGGAAACAAGCAACATCTCAAATAAACAACCTAACCTTACACCTAAAGCAATTAGAGAAAGGAGAACAAAAAAACCCCAAAGTTAGCAGAAGGAAAGAAATCATAAAGATCAGATCAGAAATAAATGAAAAAGAATTGAAGGAAATGATAGCAAAGATCAATAAAACTAAAAGCTGATTCTTTGAGAAGAAACAAAATTGATAAACCATTAGCCAGACTCATCAAGAAAAAAAGGGAGAAGACTCAAATCAATAGAATTAGAAATGAAAAGGTGAAGTAACAACTGACACTGCAGAAATACAAAGGATCATGAGAGATTACTACAAGCAGCTATATACCAATAAAATGGACAACCTGGAAGAAATGGAAGAATTCTTAGAAAAGTACAACCTTCCAAGACTGAACCAGGAAGAAATAGAAAATATAAACAGATCAAACACAAGCACTGAAATTGAGACTGTGTTTTAAAATCTTTGAACAAACAAAAGCCCAGGACCAGATGGCTTCACAGGTGAATTCTATCAAACATTTAGAGAAGAGCTAACACCTATCCTTCTCAAACTCTTCCAAAATATAGCAGAGGGAGGAACACTCCCAAACTCATTCTATGAGGCCACCATCACCCGATACCAAAACCAGACAAAGATGTCACAAAGAAAGAAAACTACAGGCCAATATCACTGATGAATATAGAAACAAAAGTCCTCAACAAAATACTAGCAAACAGAATCCAACAGCACATTAACAGGATCATACACATGATCAAGTGGGTTTTATCCCAGGAATGCAAGGATTCTTCAGTATACACAAGTCAATCAATGTGATAAACTGCATTAACATATTGAAGGAGAAAAACCATATGATCATTTCAATAGATGCAGAAAAAGCTTTCAACAAAATTCAACACCAATTTATGATAAAAACCCTCCAGAAAGTAGGTATAGAGGGAACTTACCTCAACATGATAAGAGCCATATATGACAAACCCACAGCCAATATCCTTCTCAATGTTGAAAAAATGAAACCATTTCCACTAAGATCAGGAAGAAGACAAGGTTGCCCACTCTCACCACTATTATTCAACATAGTCTTGGAAGTTTTAGTCACAGCAATCAGAGAAGAAAAAGCAATAAAAGGAATCCAAATCGGAAAAGAAGAAGTAAAGCTGTCACTGTTTGCAGATGACATGATACTATATGTAGAGAATCCCAAAGATGCTACCAGAAAACTACTAGAGCTAATCAATGAATTTGGTAAAGTAGCAGGATACAAAATTAATGCACAGAAATCTCTTGCGTTCCTATACACCAATGACGAAAAATCTGAAAGAGAAATTAAGGAAACACTCCCATTTACCACTGCAGCAAAAAGAATAAAATACCTAGGAATAAACCTACTTAAGGAGACAAAAGACCTGTATGCAGAAAACTGTAAGACACTGATGAAAGAAATTAAAGATGATACAAGCAGATGGAGAGATATACCATGTTCTTGGACTGGAAGAATCAGCATTGTGAAAATGACTATACTACCAAAAGCAATCTACAGATTCAATGCAATCCCTATCAAGTTACCAATGGCATTTTTTACGGAACTAGAACAAATCATCTTAAAATTTGTATGGAGACACAAAAGACCCCGAATAGCCAAAGCAATGTTGAGAGAAAAATACGGAGCTGGAGGAATCAGGCTTCCTGACTTCATATTATACTGCACAGCTACAGTAATCAAGATAGTATGGTACTGGCACAAAAACAGAAATATAGATCAATGCAACAGGGTAGAAAGCCCAGAGATAAACCCACACGCCTATGGTCACCTTATTTTTGGTAAAGGAGGCAAGAATATACAATGGAGAAAAGACAGCCTCTTCAATAAGTGGTGCTGGGAAAACTGGACAGCTACATGTAAAAGAATGAAATTAGAACACTCCCTAACACCATACACAAAAATAAACTCAAAATGGGTTAAAGATTTAAATGTAAGACTAGACACTATCAAACTCTTAGAGGAAAACATACGCAGAACACTCTATGACATAAATCACAGCAAGATCCTTTTTGACCCACCTCCTAGAGAAATGGAAATAAAAGCAAAAATAAACAAATGGGACCTAATGAAACTTAAAAGCTTTTACACAGCAAAAGAAAACATAAACAAGACGAAAAGACAACCCTCAGAATGGGAGAAAATATTTGCAAATGAAGCAACTGACAAAGGATTAATCTCCACAATTTACAAGCAGCTCATGCAGCTCAATATCAAAAAAAAAAACAACCCAATCCAAAAATGGGCAGAAGACCTAAATAGACATTTCTCCAAAGAAGATGTACAGATTGCCAAAAAACACATTAAAGGATGCTCAACATCACTAATCATTAGAGAAGTGCAAATCAAAACTACAATGAGGTATCACCTCACACCGGTCAGAATGGACATCATCAAAAAATCTACAAACAATAAATGCTGGAGAGGGTATGGAGAAAAGGGAGCCCTCTTGCAGTGTTGATGGGAAGGTAAATTGATACAGCCACTATGGAGAACAGTGTGGAGGTTCCTTAAAAAATAAAAATAGGACTACCATACGACCCACCAATCCCACTACTGGGCATGTACACTGAGAAAAAGCATAATTCAAAAAGAGTCATGTACCACAATGTTCATTGCAGCTCTATTTACAATAACCAGGACATGGTAGCAACCTAAGTGTCCATTGACAGATGAATGGATAAAGAAGATGTGGCACATGTATACAGTGGAATATTACTCAGCCGTAAAAAGAAACGAAATTGAGTTATTTGTAGTGAGGTGGATGGACCTAGAATCTGTCATACAGAGTGAGTAAGTCAGAAAGAGAAAAACAAATACTGTATGCTAACACATATATATGGAATCTAAAAAAAAAAAAAAGATTCTGAAGAACCTAGGGACAGGACAGGAATAAAGACACAGACGTAGAGAATGGACTTGAGGACACGGGGAGGGGGAAGGGTAAGCTGGGACAAAGTGAGAGAGTGGCATGGTCATATATACACTACCAAATGTAAAATAGATCACTAGTGGGAAGTGGCCACATAGCACAGGGAGATCAGCTCGGTGCTTTGTGACCACCTAGAAGGTTGGGATAGGGAGGGTGGGAGGAAGGCACAAGAGGGAGGAGACATGGGGATATATGTATATGTACAGCTGATTCACTTTGTTATAAAGCAGAAACTAACACACAATTGTAAAGCACTTATACTCCAATAAAGATGTTAAAAAAAAAAAAGATTTTAAGTTTCATTAGGTCCCATTTGTTTATATTTGTTTTTGTTTCCCTTCCTCTAGGAGGAGGGTCAAAAAGGATCTTGCTGTGATTTATGTCATAGAATTTCCTGCCTATGTTTTCCTCTAAGAGTTTTATAGTGTCTGGTCTTACATTTAGGTCTGGTCTTACATTTAGTGTCTGGTCTTACATTTAGAAAAAAAGGAGCAGTACAAAAACAAAGAATAAAAAATAAAATAAAATTAGAAAGATAAAAAATATATTAGGAAAAGTAAAAATATAATTGAAATAGCTGCAGCAAGGTACAACAAAACCACAAGAGAAAAAAGAAAAAAAAAGGGAAAAAGCCAAAAGGAACAGAACAATAACAAAGTATAAAGAATAAAATTAGAAAAATAAAAGAGTTATTAGAAAAAATAAAAATATAAATGAATCCACAACAACTAGGTAAAACAGAACCCCAATCTAAAAGAAGAAAAAAGAAAAAAAAAAGGCCTTGGCTATGGGGGGCAGAGTTTAGGCAGGGGTAGAACTTAGGCCGGGGTGGGGTTTAGGGTGGGGTGGAGCCTGGGGTGGCTGACGTTTGAGTGTGGGGTGGGGCCTAGGCTCAGGACCCATGCAGCCAGAAAAGGCCTTGGTGTGGGACCTAGGCAGGGCGACTTTCAAGCATGGGGCAGGGCCTCTGCTTAGGACCTGCCTGGAAGGGGAATGGCAGCATGTCCAAAGGGGGACCTCTGGAGTGTGGAGTTCCGGAGTTTGCAGGTAAGGCCCTGGGTGAGGGTGTGTGGGTGGGGTTTAGGCCCAGCACCTTGGAGGGGGTCTCAGAGGGGGTCTCCAAGTGTAGAGGTGGGGCCCTGGGTGGGGGTGTGGGGCCGGGCTTGGGTTCTGCGCGGCAGGAGGGAGGCACCGAGGACAGAGGATTAGGCCCAGGAGCCCAACAGGCTCCCCGGTGCCTAAGTGGACAGGGAAAGCACTGGCCGCATTTCCTTCCGTTCCTCCAGACCCCCCCACAGGGTCTCCCCCAGGGTGTCCCCCGTCCCCCCCTGGACCCCTAACCATGGGTGGGTCCTGCTGGGTGTAGGAACTCTTCCCCTCCCCCAGCCACCCCTCAGGGATGCTGGTCCCATCCTGCCTCCACTTCTCCTCCCCTCTCACTCCCCCCACACCCCATGTCCTACCCGGTCTCTGGGGGTTCCTCCTATCCCCTTAGGTGTCTGTGGTCCCCCACCAGGGCCTGGTAGGTGCCCTAGTTGTGCAGAGACACGAATTCCGTGTCCTCCTAGTCCGCCATCTTGACTCTGCCCCCTGCCTTGCTTTTTAAATGGAAACTGAACAAACCAGTCTGTTTCCTGTTAATTACTCAGCTCAGTCTACCCATTTCCCAGATGCTGTACAACCAAAGCATAGAAACTGGGCCAGAAGACTCAGACTATGCCTTTGAAATGGATGAAAGCATTATATCACCAACAATAAAATTTTCTTTAGCAGAATTGTTCTTTAACAGAGTTTTCTCTCAGGAGAAAGTTTAAAACACTTATAATTTAATACCTTTTCTTCTATTTCAACCATTTCTGTGTCTTTTGGGATGAAAGCACCTTAATGGCATTGTGTTAAGAGTGTGGCCTTTAGCGTCCGGCAGACTAGGATTCAATCCCAAGTTGAGTAAATTATTTAATGTCTTGGAGTCTCATTTTCCTCTTCTGTTAAATCGGGATATAAATACCTACTTACTGGGCTCTTGTGAGATTAACTCTGGCAATTAATCTCTTGTGAGATTAACTATGGCAATCCACATTAAGCAACTCGTGGAAAGTCTTGACCCTTGGAAGGCACTCAGTAACTGGTAGCTTAATTATATATTTAATACTCTGCTAGAAGCAGTAAGGAGAAAGAAAATAAATAAATCAATTATGGTCCCTTGGTGATCTAACTTTTCTATATGAGGAGCACATACACACACAACATTGAAAACTATAAAGTGATGTATAGTTACTGTTCAATTAGTAGTGAGAACTATCCAAAGAATAGGGTCTTAGGAACCGGGATATGGACAAAGGCTGGAAGATTTCGGGAGAGTTTTGAGTGTGGAGTTTTCTTTTTTTTTTAATTAACTTTTATTGGAATATAGTTGCTTTACAGTGTTGTGCAAGTTTCTACTGTACAGCAAAGTGAATCAGCTATACGTATACATATGTCCCCTCTTTTTTGGATTTCCTTCCCATTTAGGTCACCACAGAGCACTGAGTAGAGTTCCCTGTGCTATACAGTAAGTTCTCATTAGTTATTTGTTTTATACATAGTATCAATAGAGTATATAGGTCAATCCCAATCTCCCAATTCATCCCACCCCCCCTTCCCCCCCTTGGTGTCCATATGTTTGTTCTCTATGTCTGTGTTTCTATTTCTGCTTTGCCAATAAGATCATCTACACCATTTTTCTAGATTCCACATATGTACATTAATATACGATATTTGTTTTTCTCTTTCTGACTTACTTCACTCTGTATGAGAGTCTCTAGGTCCATCCACGTCTCTGCAAATGGCACAATTTTGTTTCTTTTTATGGTTGAGTAATGTTCCATTGCATATATGTACCACATGTTTTTTATCCATTGGGTGTGGAGTTTTCATGGACAGAAGGGAGTCATTCATTGCAGGAAAAAATAATTATAATAGCTGAGGCAAGTGGAGGCATGATCTCCTGACTAGATCATTTCATTCATTCATTCATTCATTCATTTATAATTCTTCAGTTACTTCAATTGTAGCAGAATGAACCTATCTACCTTTAGAAATAATTACAACCCCGTTTCCCCTCCCCATCATTGTTTGTTCCCACCTCCCCACCACTGGCTCTGAAATAGAAGGTCTATATATTCACAAGGAAAATGAGCAGCAGTTGCTCTACTGTGTGGCTACAACTGCTGTAACATTTTTGAGTGATGAGCAATTCAGTACCTCTATGTCCATTGGAGATAGCAATTTCCAGGAAGCACCTGGGCAAGAAACAGAGGAAGGACTAGCAAGAGTTCCTTGCATCCTGGGAGCAGCATTCCCCATAAGCAACATGCAGAAGGTGAAGGAGGAGATAGGGAGAGACTGATAGCAATGTAATAATAATAATAATAATAATAATGTAATCCATGTGACTCCAGGCTTCAACCATTGGTTTGTACAAATGTGTCATTGTAACTCTGTACTCTGAATACCAGTGGTCTGGTTATCTACTCAGTTGATGAGAAAGAAGTTGAGTCTTTTCCAGAAATCACCCTCCTAATTTTAGTTCATTGAGAGGTTTGAAGCATGGTGGTTAAGAACACGGCACTGGAGGTAGCATTCTGGCTTTGCATCCTTATTCTGCCCCTCACTGACTCTGTAAACTTGGGCAACGTAGTTACATTCTCTGCCTCAGTTTCGTCATCTGTAAAATGGGCATATGAATGGTATGTCCACTCCACAGGATTATCATGAGGAGCAGATGAGCTAAGATATCAAAGCACTGAGAGTGAGCATGAGGTGAGTGCAAATTGGTATTATTCCTAAGAGTCAGAGGGAGGAGAAGGCGGTCTTCACTCACAACCTGGGTTATTCTGCTATCTTTTGTCCTGACATTGCTCTGGCTCCCCTTTCACTTCTGTGATCACTCTCATTTTGTCAGCCGAGTGTCACCGACCTCCCTGGAACTACTGACCTCCCTACTGTTTGTACACTGCCACCCATGTCGCTGCCTGTATTGATGGGAGATTGTTGAGAGTGAAAAAGAGAAGGAATTAGGATGGGTTAGAAGGAGCGCTCCTCTGAGGCCAGCAGAATCACACTAGGGCAGACTTAACAATTGCTGGGACTTGAACTGGGACCTGCGCACAGCCATGTGCCTTTCAGGGTTCCATCTGAAAAGGGAATTCAAACCCAACCCAGGCAGACAAAGGAGCGACCCAGCACAACCCACCACTTTCGCACAATGAGGAGAAGCTGGAAGGGGCAGCAAGGGCCCCGAGAAAGCACAGGGTCGACCATCCAGAGCCGAGGTAGCAAGAAATCTAACACACGATTATGAACTGGAAGAAAGGAGTCCTGGCTTCACAAAGTTGAGAAGACGGGACACACGCTGGGAAAAAAATTTTAAAAAGAATTTCTTACAAGGAAGATCCTGAAATTATGATTTTTTAAAATTTTAATGATTATGAGAAAATGTGTACGCTTCCTGGCAGAAAACAAGTTACATTAAAAGGAAGAAAAATTGAGATAATATCTATAAGATTAAATGCCACAAAAGAATAAGGCAATATCTGAAGATTTGAGAGAGAAAAAAAAAATCCTGAAACCTCAAATTTTTTACCATTCCAACTCTCCTTTGTCGAAGAAGAGTATATTGTATCTTAAATACACAAAAACTTCGAAAATACGTTGTCTACATACCCTTTGTGCAAATTTTACTTGAAAACGTAAGGCAGTCAACTGAAATATGAAAAAAAATGCAAAAAACTCGGAACATGGCCGTTTAGACTGACTAGCGGGATTTCCTTGTTCAGGATTACTAGATTTGGTTTTTTTGTTTGTTTTTTTAAGTAATTAACTATTCCTAACAAAAACAATAGTGAATGTGGTAGCTATTCCAGGAAAAATATTTTTAAAAATAAAATGCAGTGCTGCATAAGCAACTGGAATCCTGATACTCTGCACGTATAAAAACCATATTAAATATCCTACGTCATTTTGAAGAAATAGAAACTAGTAAAAATTAAGGCAGATATTAACCTTCATTAAGACTCTCTTCATATCATCTTTCCCTGGTACTGCTCTCCTTTGTAACTATACTTAAAAATCAGTAGGTACATTCTGCTTTCAACTATATAATATTACATTAAAAAAAATAAGAAAACATAAGAAAATGTTTACTGTGGGCGGTGGGAACCTGGATGATTTTCAATTTTTCTTTAGGATCTTTATTTCCGCAAAATTTTCTACCTTAAAAGAATACATATTAGAGTGAACACCTACTACACGGGTGGTCATAAAAGTGATATAAAATCAATAAATACCATTAGATATTGGCCATATGATTAGAACCATGTAAACAATGTACTTTAAAAAGTCCAGAAAGTAGATACAACCAGAGCTTAACAACAGTTACTTCTGGGTTGTGGGACGACGGGGGGATTGTTTTCGTCTCCCTGCTACTTTTTCTGTATTTCCCAAATGTTCTATGATGAGCACATGGTATTTTTATAGAGGGAAATAAAACAACAATAAAATAAAATAAATCCAGGGGGCCTGGCCCAGCAGCGCAGAGCAAGGGGAGCTGCTCTAGTTTTGAAGGTGAAAGATGCTCTCAAGGAATTTCTGGGCACCCCCTGCCCTAGTCCTCCCACGACTGTGACAATCAGTCTCCCTCGTGCTGCTCCCAAGAGCACATTTATGTATGTGGATGTATTATATATATTTGTGTGCGTGTGTGTGTGCATAATTACACGAGTAGTACACCAGTGTAATCTCATTGCCAAAATTCAGACTTTACAGATAAAGCTAATGCCTCTCTTCATCTCCAGCCCAATCTGTGTCTCCAACCCAGAGGTCCGTTTGATGGTTGTACTTTTTAGATGTAAATTTGTCAGCTTGTTCACCATTGCCCTAGCTCACAGAAAAATTCCAACTCATTCAGGCCTTCTTATCTTCAATTGTACAGATATGTGTCCATACAGAATTTTATAATATTGATTCGTGGGCATGTGTTTGCATAAATGGTATTTTAATACATGTATTGTCCGCTCAACACTGTCTCACGGGGAACCTTCTCTGCCGTCCATGTAAGTCTATCTTTATATTTTTATTTAGTGTGAATAGCCAGAAAGTGAACAAGAGTGGGTTTTTTTAATTTAAAAAAAAAATTTTTTTTTTTACTTTAGGCATTGGATAATTGGTGCCAGTTTTCACTGCGACAAAAAACATTTAGCAATGAATGTGCTTTCTTCTGCACATTTAGAATGGTTCTCTATGAAGATACTGAGAATTACTGGAATATAGGACATGCATATTTTTATGGCCCTCTAAAGCCTTACCAGTAAGGCTTCTCACTAGCAGTGTGGAAAGAATGCCCGTATTTTCTCCGATATTATCAAACTTGATGTTTTTTGACAACTTCATTCTGTTGCATGAAGAAGTATTGCCTTAGTGTTTTAATTTGCATTTTCCTGATTACCGGTAAGGCTGTGTCTAAATTTTTGGTCTCTTAGACGTTTAGTCTCTCCTACCTCACCTTTCAATCTTCCCTAACTATCTTAACCCCTGCTACCCAGGTTGACATACCAGCTGGCTAGTCTAGACACTGTGAAAGCAGAAAACGAACAAGAACTTTTGTAGGAACTGTTATTTGGCTAAGTACAGCAGGGAACAGTGCATGGCCATTGAATTCCAACCTTTCCCTTCTTGGCCCCTTCCTTAGTAGTTACCTTCTGCAGAAGAAAATCCATTGGATACACCTGAAACTAACAACATTGTAAATCAACTATACTTCAATTTTTTTTTAATTTTAAAAATAAAAAAAATTTTGGGGGGCTTCCCTGGTGGCGCAGTGGTTAAGAATCTGCCTGCCAATGCAGGGGACACGGGTTCAAGCCCTGGTCCGGGAAGATCCCACATGCCGTGGAACAACTAAGCCCGTGCACCACAACTACTGAGCCTGCGCTCTAGAGCTCACGAGCCACAACTACTGAGCCAGCACACCACAACTACTGAAGCCCACGTGCCTAGCACCCGTGCTCCGCAACAAGAGAAGCCACTGCAATGAGAAGCCCGCGCACCGCAACTAACAGTAGCCCCTGCTCGCTGCAATTAGAGAAAGCCCGCGCACAGCAATGAAGACTCATTGCAGCCAAAAATAAGAATGATAATAAATAAAAATAAATATTTAAAAAGTAATAATAATAAAAAAATTTTTAATTTAAAAAATAGAAAATTTTTTAATTAAGAAAATAAAATCCACTGGAGTAATCATCAGAAGATTCAGGTCTGAGTGCAGGTCTTGCCACTTCCTGACTCTATGTCTTGGGTGAATTTTCCATACTTTTTTGGCTTCAGATTCATCATTTATTAAGAATAGTTGATAATACAGCAAGTCCCCTACATACAAACAAGTTCCGTTCCAAGAACGTGTTCGTAAGTCCAATTTGTTCATAAGTCCTACAAAGTTAGCCTAGGTATCCAACTAATGCAATTGGGTATATAGTCCTGTACTGTAATAGGTTTCTAATACTTTTTACACAAATAATACATAAAAGACAAACACAAAAAATAAAACATTTTTAATCTTACAGTACAGTACCTTGGAAAGTACCAGCTATATCACTGCTGCTTTTACACTTGCTTCCAGACATCCTGGGCTTGAAATAAAGATTCTGTACTACTGTACTCTATACAGTACTGTACAGTAAAGTACACAAAAGCACAGCCACTTGTAGAGGATGCATGCATGTGACAATGTACACCAGACACATGAACTAACTTACGTGATTGGACATGCGAACACAGGTTCGCATCTTTGAAAGTTCGCAGCTTGAAGATTCATATGTAGGGGACTTACTGTACCTGTTATACCTACTCTATAGCTGTAAACCTGCCCTCTGCATGTGTAAGTGTGTTCTCCATGACCCTAGCACACAGAGAAACTCCAAACTACTTCACCCAGCACCAACTTGTGTGAACTTTTCCCTTCCTCATCCCATTGCCACACAAGTTGTCCGAGTTTCCCACCTGATGTTAACGGACCTTACAAATGTCTAGACTATTGCTTGATGAGTCATCCACAGGCAACTGGCACTCAGTCCCTTCTACCCCACTTCTTGGTCTTCCTGAAAGAAGACCCCTTTGCACCTCCCTACTTCAAACCCCTGTTCTTTCTGCCCCTTCTCTCTTGTTCACGTTACCTTCTGCTTCTTCACACTTCCTTCTCATGTCTGGTCTCATCCAGCTTAACGAGCAGAAAAATATTGGGAGATGGGATTGACATATATACACTTTTTTTAATAGATCTTTATTGGAGTATAATTGCTTCACAATGCTGTGTTAGTTTCTGTTGTGCACCAAAGTGAATCAGCCATATGCATACATATATCCCCACATCCCCTCCCTCTTGAGCCTCCCTTCCACCCTCCCTATCCCACCCCTCTAGGTGGTCACAAAGCACCTAGCTGATCTCCCTGTGCTATGCTGCCGCTACTACACTACTGATACTATGCATAAAGCAGATAACTAATGAGAACCTACTGTGTAGCACAGGGAACTCTACTCAGTGCTCTGTGGTGACCTAAATGGGAAGGAAATCCAAAAAAGAGAGGATATATGTATACGTATAGCTGAATCACTTTGCTGTACAGTAGAAACTAACACAATATTGTAAAGCAACTATACTCCAATAAAAGTTTAAAAAGCAAAAAAAAAAAAAAACTGGGAAAATGTTTAGAACTAAATATACACAAAGAAACAAATGAGCAAAAGCAAAGCTAGAAAAATCTAAATAAGACTGTGGATCCTAGCAACGTCAATATTCTAATTGTGATACTGTAGATAGTTTTGAAAAATGTTACCATTGGGAACAACTGGACAAAGGGCACCCTAGGAGCTCTCTCTATTATTTCTTACACCTGCATGTGAATCTACACTTTCCATAAAAATGTCAAATTAAAAAAAAGAGAGAGAGAGAGTAGAAAAATGACTCTGCTATTTAAACTTTTGATCTGGTTCCCTGTGGGGTGGTGGTGGGGAAAAGAAGCAGAGAGAGAGGGGGAGATACACAGAAAACACACACACTTGGAGCTATGACCCTGTTGCCTAGGGTGAGTATAAAGAATCAAGTGAGGGAGATGCAAGAGGGAAGAGATATGGGAACATATGTATATGTATAACTGATTCACTTTGTTATAAAGCAGAAACTAACAACAACAACAAAAAGAATCAAGTGAGATGGCACATGTGGAAGGGCTTTGTAAACTATAGAACACCATACAATGAAGGGAATCGCTAATACTAAAGTTTTCCAGGTGAAACAGATCTTTGCTCATCTCAAAATCTTTCAATATTTTCACCTTCCAAGCAGGAGTAGCCATTCCTCTGACCAGCCAATGTGAGCCCCACACTTCTGGAGTCCTGCGTACAGGCTGACAAATAGGGCTGAGCCACAGCAGACCTCCCTGAACCTCGTAGCCTTCCTGAGGGCAGGACCCTCTTCCCCTCTCACTCCTCCTCCCCTGCAACAGGAAGCCCAGCCCACTCCATTGTGTTATTATCAGAGAAGAGCTGTGAGATACATTCTGGTCAAAGTGGGCTCCTTTTATTGTTGAAACCTAAGTGGCTCTGGTCCATGGAAGAAAATATGCACAGCTGAGTAAATGCAGATGATAACCTATGATCCCTGTAGGTCGACTCCACCCTACAAAAAGGCTCTTTGGTAACAGGGAGTGTGTGGCTTCCATATGTTCTTCTGGCCTGAACATCCACATGCTTTGCTCAAGTCCTTGGAGGCATCAAGGCTTGTCCCCAAGCTCAGCCTGGCTCAGTGGCAGCCACAGGCCAGACAGTTGGTTTTCCTCCTGTGGTTTCCATTCTGGTTTCTCACTACAGTTTCATGTTCCTGGATGAATCTCCATCTTCCCCAGAAGTCAGTTCACCCTCTGAAGGTCTACACAGAGCACTCGACTAGGCAGGAAGAGACCACATTCAGGTCTTGACTCCACCACCAACAAGTAGCTGCATGGCAGCAAGCATCACTTCCCCCATGAGGTCCAGAAGGTAGTGTGGGTATTAGAGTGCTGACTCTGAAATCCTGGATGATTCTGTGTGCCTCAGTTTCCTCATCAGTAAAACAAAGATGAAATAGCACCTAAGTTGAAGTTTTGCAGAGGTTAAGTAGCACCGTTGACACCATCATATACACTGGACCATGCTCTTTGGCCTATCTATCTTTCTCATTTTGCGCATTTTGCAGGTTGAACAGTCAGCCTCAAAGGTGGTAAGAAACTTACCCAGTTAATAGCAAGGAGGGAATCAGGAGAAGCAGCACAGACTTTGATCTGAGTCTGGAAGACTAAGGGTAATTTGGGAGGGAAATAAAAGTCAGGGATGGGGGGGCAGGGGCAGGGCGCTATCAAGTTTGGGGAGAGCATGGAATGTCAAAGTGCCTGGGTGTACGGTTTCAGGGGCTGACAGAGCATGGGTCTGGAGAGATGAACAGGGTCCAAATGCTGCATGGTCACAAAGGCCACGTGAAGAATTTGGACTTTATCCTATCAGGAAGTGGTGGCAACAGAAATCTTTGAGCAGAGGACTGTTAGGTTTGCCTTCCAGAACAATACCTCTAGAATAAGTGCTTCAGAACCACTGGAATGGGAAGACCAGAGGCAATGAGACTGGTTGGGAGGTTGATGAGAGAGAGAAGAAGCAAAACGAAAGCAGAAGCAGCGTGGGTTAGGAGCTAGGGTTAGAGTAATGAACCATTTCTCAGGTACCCGTGACAAGATTTAGAAATTGATTGCATCTGGGAGATGGAGTGAGAGATCATTTTCAATTTTAGAGTAATCAACAGTGAGAGCAGGGGGGCTTCCCTGGTGGTGCAGTGGTTAAGAATCCGCCTGCCAATGCAGGGGACCCGGGTTCAAGCCCTGGTCCGGGAAGATCCCACATGCCGCGGAGCAACTAAGCCCGTGCGCCACAACTACTGAGCCTGTGCTCTAGAGCCCGTGAGCCACAACTACTGAAGCCCACACACGTAGAGTCCGTGCTGCGTAACAAGAGAAGCCACCGCAGTGAGAAGCCTGAGCACCGCAACGAAGAGTAGCCCCTGCTCGCCGCAGCTAGAGAAAGCCCACGCGCAGCAACGAAGACCCAACACCAGCCAAAAATAAATTAATTAATTTTTAAAAAAGAGAGTAAGAGCAGGTCTGAGATGAGCTTCATTTGTGACATGGCAAGTTTCAGGTGTCTATGGGACACTTCCTGGAAACACTTTTGAGCCTACTAATGCCAGGCACTATATTGGGTTCTGAAGATAAAACGGTAACCAAGACAACAGGGTCCCTTCGTGCAGCATGTATTCTAGTGAAGGAGACCGACAATAAATGGATAGATAAATCAAATAATAACAGATTATGATGAATACAGTGAGGGAAAAAGAGAGGATGATAGGAAAAAAGTAAATGGTATACAATTAAAAATCCAAGGTTGGTGTTCAAAAGAGATATCAAGACAAGAAATAAAGGCTTGGAGTCATTACTATGCATGCTAGCGGTTTGGGCCATCTGGGGCTCTGGACCTCTCGACAAAGTGATGAAAACTATGTTCCCTCTCTCCAGAAAACACGCATACTTATAATGGGTTCATTGGAGAATCTGAAATTTAGGGGGGGTAGAAACATCAACTTTTTTTTTTTCTGTTCATCCTCGTCTTGTACTTAATCTGTCTTTCTTATTCCTTAATGATACCTAAAGCAGATTTCATAGCTTTTTAATCATCTTTGCTTTGAGAACTTAACTTAAAACATCAACTACCTGTCTGAGACCGAGCTCTCCACAGTCCCCAACATCAGCCACTCTTTCTATTGGAGGGTTTGGCAGCAGGAGTAGGTATGGGCCCTGTTCTTGAGGCTTCTGTTCCTCCTCCCCTTCCTCCTCCTCCTCTGTTCCCAGGCAGGGTGAAGAGGTGAGGGTGGACCACATTCAGCTGGGCAAGGTCATTGTGTCTTGGGCTACCCTGACTGGCTACTGAGGCTCTCAGGAGGTACGTGTGGACACGTTAGGCTCCCTAGGTCTCCCTACTACATGGATATGACTTCTTTCCCTGGATTAAACCCACAGCCTGGTCTGTGATGTCCTCACCTGATGGGCAGCCCTATTATGGTGTTCTGGCAAGATAACTCCAACACCCTCACCTTCATTGGTTTGCATTTGACCTGTGGTCATGTAGCCTTGACCTTACAAAGAGAGGGAGTATACTCCTACTCCTTTAGTGCTCCCATTTTCAGGCCAACCATCCCTTTCCTGTTTTTGTTGTTCTTGCTCAGATAGATACAAGGTCATATCAGCAATTCCTCTGCCTTATGTGGCATCCATTAAGGGGGAAAAAATGTCAATCTTCATTTCTTACAGGTCCACCCAGTCTTTACAGAGTATTCTCTTGTAGCCTTATATGATGGAGGGAAATTTTGTCTCCAAGTACACAGGGAACCTTGATAAGATGCTCTCCTTCTCCCTTTTTCCCCTACTTAGACAGGCTGGACCAGGTCAAGAAGTCCTTGAGAAACCCTGAGAACTCACTGATTCCATTGTAGGCACCTCTCTGGGACTGTCTCCCGGGTGTAGGTTACTCAGCACCCTTTGTCTTTACACTTGTGCCTTAACAGCAGTGCCAGGATAACAGAGAAAGTCCCACTCCTTATTATCCTATAATAAGATTTAACCAGGAAAAGAGAGAAATTAATAATTATCCACAAAGACATTTTAACGCAGGCAACACTTGTGTAAACAATGGAGGGGCTAAGTAGACAAACAGAGTGAGATGAAGGAAGTCAAAGATTGGCAACAGCAGGAACCCACTTCCTCTCCTTGGTGGGATGGACAGAGTGAAGGTGGTGTCACTGGATCACAGGAACTGAAGTTTGTCAGGCAGAAGCTGGAACCACAGCAAACCTTTCCTGCAGAAACTGAAGCCCTGGAGGAAATATGGGCCCTATGAGTTAAGTCACCTGAGGATAGAAGAAAGGGAGAAATACCCTGACTTCTCTCTCCCTTCGGTTTCCAATGTATCTCATTAGCCAAGCCTAGACGGAAACCAGCTGACATGGGAGCATGGAACAAGATCCTGCAGGGTATCAGTCAGTCCCTCTGCTTTGGAGAGCAGATCTAGGAATGAACAAGGAATGGGATCTGGGAGCAAACAGACATTCACATGTAAATTATTAAATATAATCTCAGAAAGATCATTGACCTTTGGTGATCCCATTACTTAAGGTTAAGACTCTCTGATATAGATGGTAGCTGAAGGCATGCACAAGATGAAATTGCCCAAGATAATCAATGAAATGAGTCTTTGGGAGCTGAGAAACAGTGATGAGTTCATTCCCTTTACTGTTGAACTGGTAAATAGGAATCAATTTTTGAGAAGGGCTTCTATCCTCTATATTATAATGCCTTTAACTGTAGCCCTATGATAAAAGCTGTATCTCCTATAAACCTAGCTCATTTAGCCTACATTACTTTTGGAAGCTATGTTCAGTAAAAGGACATAATCTAGAAGTTTACTACATACTCAAGCCAAGGTTGTAGACCTGTCTTGGACAAACCAGAGCTAAGATGGAAAACTTCCTGGGATGGGAGCATCCTGACTTCTTGTTCAAATTGAACATTTTTTAAGCAATAGAAAAGTGTCTGGCTGTTGTATTTAAGGTTAGGTTCACTAAACTGAATCAAAGTTTAGAATAAAAATGACATAATACACTCAACACTCCATTATCTATCCTCAGATAACCCCAAAATCTTTTATACGGAATGTGTTTTCCACTTTGGGCAGCAGGTTTTTCTTCATAATTATGCTTGGCTTTGAATAAGGTTTCAATTAGTATCCAGGAGAAGACAGTGGTGATGCCAAGATGATCCTTCCCACAAGCCTCTTTAGAATACTAAAAGGTCATTGAAAAACCAAACATTTTCAGCAGCAACACCAAGAGACATGATCTTACCTTCTGAAAATCCTGGCTTAACTCCCTCTCATATTTCATGCAGCAGAAAAATTATCTGTAAGTGGGCCATCTGATCCCACCTTCCCATGTTCACCTATCAGAGCCATCCTCTCCATAAACACGGTCATTGAAAGTGTGGACTCTGGAAAAAGACTGAGTTCTGATCCTAATTCTCAACTTGGAAGCAGTGTGATCTTTGGGCAAGACACTTACTTTTTTTTTTTTTTAACCTCATACCGAAAGTGTTTAATTTTTCTAGTAATTAAAAAAATAGCAACAGGACTTCCACTTCTACCTATGATGGAAGATCTTATATGAGACCAAATCTCTCCCTGGGAACAATTATACATTTCAGGTATAATACTAAAAAAATAAACAACAAAATAGCTCCTTGCAGGCATTGGAAAACAACCAAAGCAGGCAGAACTTGAGGGGCCAATACGGCAAAGAGAAAGGGACACATTGAGGTAAGCAAGGCCATCTCTACTACTTTTTAACTTTTCTAAAGATCAGTTTTATTGAGGTATAAGTGACATATAATAGAATGTATAGATATTAAACGTATGTTTGATGAGTTTTGACAAATGTATACACCTGCGTAACTACCATCACATTAAAGCTACTGAGCATTTTCGTCACCTAGGAAACTTCCCTTGTGCACCTTTGCTGTCAATTCCCAGCAACATGCACTGCCCCAGGCAGCCACTTGTTGGATTTCTATTGCCATAACTTAATTTGCCTGGTATAGAACGTCATATAAATGAAATCGTCAGTATGTGATATATTGTATCTACTTCTTTCACTCTCTGTGCTGTTTGTTGTCAGATTCATCCATGATTTGAGGTTTGTCATGTGTTCGTTCCTACTGATGATGTTTCATGTATTTTGAAGGTCTGTTATTAGATACTATGCTTATAGCATCACTATGTCTTCTTCATAAACTAATCCTCTTATTACAACAAGATTTATTGTCTTGAAATCTATTTTCTGATTATCAATATAACTACATAAGCTTTTATATGCTTGCTCTTTGCATGGTGTATATTTTTCTATCCTTTTATTTTTAACTTCAAGTTTGAAATGTGTCTCTTTGTAAAGCAAATGGAGTTGGATCTTGCTTCTTATCTGATCTGAAAATCTCTGTCTTTTATTTGGAACATTTCATCCATTTACATTTAACGTAATTATCAATATAGTTGGACTTGAGACTATCATCTTGTTATTTATTTCCAATTTAGTCTCTCTGTTCTTTGTTCCTTGTTTCACAAATCCATTTTTAGTATTCCATTTTATTTTTCTATTTGTTTTTTGACCATCTCTATTATGTTTTAGTAGTTGCTCTAAAAATTACAATATGTATCTTTAACTTTTTACAGTCTACCTTGAATTAATATTATAATAATTTATGCACAGTGTAAGAACCTACAATATAATTCCATTTACATTCCACCTTGTCTTTTGTACTATTATCTCAAACATTTTAGTTCCAAGTATTACAAAACAAAAACACATTGTTTTTATTTTTTATTTAAATACTGAATAGAATTTTAGAGGATTTAATAAAATAAAGGAAAATATTCTTTATATACCTGAATAGGTACCATGTCTAGTGCAATTTACTCCTTCCTGAAGATCTGAATTTCCATATGATAATGTTTATTCTGTTTTATATTTATTCTTAAGTGTTTTGTAGTTTTTGATATTATAAAATGTGTCTCTTTAAATTTAATTTTCCAATTATTTGCCACTTCTATACAGAGATACTATTGACTCTATGTTAATGTATTTAACAATAAGCTTGTTAAATTCATTTATTAATTCTAACTTTTTGTCTTCAGATTATTTTGGATTTTCTTTATTACAATCACGTTTGTGAATAAAAACAGTTTTATTTATTCCTTCCAAATCCTTATGACTTTTATTTATTTTCTTGCCTTATTGCACTGGTAGGAGTTATTGATATAGTAAAGTAATGAATAATGGTAGTGCTAATGAGCTTTCCTGTATCTTTCTCAATTTCACTGGGAAAGTTTTGAATATCTGATTGTCAGGTATGATATTGAGTGTGAGTTTCTTATAGATACCTTTACCAGATAAAGGATGTTCCTTTTCAGTTCTCATTGGCTAAGACTATCTTTTTGTTATGAATTAAAAGTATGATTTTTCTATGTCCATGTTATTTTTAGGATCTCTAGTCTCATCAAACATAATTGCAGAAAGGGATAAATGTGTGTGTGTGTGTGTGTGTGTGTGTGTGTGTGTGTTCTTGTAACAGTCAGCATAACTCTGTTACAAAAATCAATTACATTAGAGAAAATTACAGGCTACGCTCTCTCATGAACACAGACAAAATATTAGCAAATTGAATCCAGTAATATATAACAGATAATACATCACAACCAGGTGAGATTAACTCCAGGGCTACAAGATTGGTTTAACACTGAAAATCAATTAATGAATATCACCATATTAAAAAAGAAAAGAAAAAAATCATGTAATCATCCAAAAGGTGCAGATAACACGTGCTAATTTAATAAAGGAGATATACAAAACATCTACACTAAAAACTATAATATGTTATTGACATTAAATAAAGAGGAAATACTATGCCCATGGATTAGAAGAGTCAATATCATAAAGAAGTCAGTTTGCACAAACTGACCTGTAGATTTAATACACTATCAATCAAAATCCCACTATTTCATGTAGAAATTGAAAATGGATGATTCAAATGTATATAGAACTGCAAATGACTGAGAAAAGTTAAAGTAATCTTAAAGAACAAGAAAGTTGGAAAACATATACTACCAGATGTCAAGACTTATTATAAACTGCAGTGATAAAGGCAGTGGTATTGGCACAAGTGTAGAAAAATGAAATAGATTAAAGAGTCCAGAAACAGACCAAACACATATATGATCAGTTGATATATGATAAAGATGACACAATATTGCTGAACTGGTGTTCAAGAAATAGTGCTTATTTGGTTAGATGTCCATAAAGGAAAACACTCAAACTTGACCGTCCTTCCTTCACAAAAATTAAATCCAGATGAATTATAGATAAACCAATAATCCTTTTAATCAGATAGCACTGATAGGCAAAGTTTTCTTAAATAGAGCACAAAAGAGTGCTAAAAAAAAGTGATAAATTAGGTTGCATTAAAATAAGAACTTTGATTATCATAATAGATCATTAGGAAAATGAAAAGACAAACCTCCAGTTGGGGGAAGATATTTGTTCAGTACACATATTTGAAAAGAACTTGTATCCAGAATATGATGGATTTGTAAAAACCAATAAGAAAAGGAAAAAATCCAAAAGGAAAAAAACATGGATGAAAAGTTTGAACAGATACTTCTTGCAAGAAGGTATTGGAATGGCCAATAAGCACATGAAATAGTGTTCGTCCTCATTAGATGTCAGGGAAATTCAAATTAAAACCACTGTGAAATATCACTACACATCTGCTGGAGTGGCTACAGCACAAGAATATCTGTAATGAAAAAGGTAGAAACTGCATAGTGTCGGTGGTGATGTGGAACAACTGGAATTCTCATACATCTGGTGGGAATGTAAATCACAGCCATTTGGAAAACTCTTCGGCAATAGCTATGAAAGTTGAACAATTGCGTCTATACAACCCAGAAATTCTACTCTCAGGAAGAGCCCCAAAAGAAATTCATATTATGTATACATCTAAAGACATGTATGAAAATGTTCACAGCAGGATTATTTATAAGAGCCCAAACTGGAAACTACTCCATGCTATCAATACTAGAATGGATAAATAAAATATGATCTATTTAGACCATGGAATAAATGAATTACTGCTGTATGCAACATGGATTTCATAAACATAGTGAGTGATCTAATCCAGAAAAAAAAGAACATACTATATGATGCCATTCATAAAAACTTCAAAAACTAACAAAATTCATCTATACTAATAGAAGTTAGAATATTGGTTTCCTTTGGTCATGAGGTAATGACAGAAAGGTATGTTGGGGCTTATAGGATGCCAATAATAATATTCTATTGTTTTATGTATATGTACGCTTTATAAAAATTCATTGGGCTGCACACTTCTGATTTTTGCATTTCTGTGTATAAACTATATTTCAATTTTAAAATTACTCAAAAAAAATCACAGCACTAGGCATCAGTGAATGCCTCATCAATTTTCAAAATATAAAAAGGATAAATAATATTTGTGAGATTTTAGTGACAATAATACTCACATGTTACTGGTAGTGGTATAGATGTCTGATTTTTGAAATGTAATTTGGCAAAAAAGCACAATCAGATTCTAGTAAGGGTCTATGCCATTCTAGTTTTCAGGTTATATGCTTTCATAATCAATCACACTTGATCTTCACAATAAGTATGGAAAGCAGGGTTTATTATCAACATCATACAGGTGAGAGAACAGGTTCTGAAAGTTTAAATGCTTATTCAGTGCCATAGGACTAGGAAGAAAATGAGCTGTAATTCTCACCTGGTGCTACAATAACCAGAGAAACCGCCACAAAGATACTCAGCAAAATTTACCCAAGCAGGCTCTGAGAGTAGGGAGCTGTCAATATAAGAAAAGAGCTGGATGCGGGAAGACCTACTTTATTTCTTTACTTATAATACAGAATACTGAGAACCTAAACATTCCATAAAAGGGTATGCTTCAATGATGTTTCTTTATGGTATATTATGCAGACATTATGTAGCCTTTTAAAAAGGTAATTATGACTTTTTATATTAACTGACTCATAGAAGCCCATATAAGAGATATTGTTAAGTGAATAAATTTCCCAGCAACACAGAGAATGCTTAGAATATAATATGAAGTGAAAGGCAAAATAAATTCTGCCGAAACTCTGAGTAAACCTATGTAAAATTATGTGGGCATATGTGAAAATGTGGTGAAGAAATTCCCAGACATGGAGAAAGGTGATATACAATGATAGTATATCACTGGGAAATTTTCTTAATGTTTTTCTCTTCTTCTTTTGTTGCTGCTAAAATCCTGCTTGCGCTGTATATTAAAATGTAAAAAGAAGAAACCAACTGCTAAGTAAGAATGAGTAGCCCAAACTACGCCCATGTGCCGCAACTACTGAGTCAGAGTGCTCTGGAGCCCTCGCGCCACAACTGGAGAGAATCCTGTGCACTGCAACGAAGATCCCACATGCTGCAACTAATACCCGATGCAGCCAAATTAATTAATTAATTAATTTTAAAAAACACAGGAATGGGGAGGGACTTCCCCGGTGGTCCAGTGGGTAAGACTCCATGCTTCCCAATGCAGGGGCCCAGCTTTGTGGTCGGGGAACTAGATCCCACATGCATGCATGCTGCAACTAAGAAGTCCACATGCCACAACTAAAGATCCCGCATGCCACAACGAAGATCCTGCTTGCCACAACTAAGACCCGGTGCAGCCAAAATAAATAAATAAATAAATAAATAAATAATATTTTTTAAAAAAACAGGGATGGGGAGAAATTAGAACCGTTATACATTGCTGGAAGGAAGGTAAATGGTGCAGCCACATTGGAAAACAGTCTGGCAGTTCATTAAAGAGTTAAACATAGTTAAACCTATCAGTTCTACTCCTAGCTATATACCCAAGAGAAATAAAAACATATATTCACAAAAAAAAAAAAAAAAAAGAATGAGTAGCCCAGGTTATTGGGGATAAGACAGTTCTTTTCAAGACATGTAATTTAATGGGAGTGTATTAAGGGTAACAGAATCACAGCTTAAAGAATAAAAGAATCTTTAGGGAACCAGAAAGAATGTGTGTAAGTGGTTCTCCAAAGGTCACTTAGCGGATTACTGGCAGTCAGGACTAGAACACAGCCATTTTGACCACAATAAATGAATTTAAAAATTGGACAGTTTAAATAAAAACAATATTTAAAAATAAAAAACAAAGCAACAACTATCCACAAAAGCAAAACTTGGCCAGGGAAAGATCATTAAATTGATAATTCATCTTTAAGTAATATAAGTAATAGATAGCATATCATATTTATCTTATGACATTTTGTATTGCATTTTTATTCAGACTCTTCCAACACTTCTAGCATTCTTAGTAATTTTCCATGAGGTATACATATGTTGTTTAAGGAGACACGGACAAAATAATGTTATGACTTGCTGAAATATGTCGTTTTGTCTATCTGATGTTTCAGTTTCAGAGAATGCTCACTATACATCTCTTTTTCCTCATATTGGCCTTTATTAGTCTTATTCCTTACACTCAAACACTTGGCATGATCTTATCAGTGTCACCAACAAAACCATTTCCATTTGCTTTGGTTCGTGAGAATGAAAAAAACGAACCCACCTTCTCCCTGTCTGCAATTATGTTTAATGAGAATAGGAGAAGCTAAAAAATAATCTGACTACATTAAAAACATCATTTTAATTTATAGTAGCAGTTACCCTTTGCAGAATTCAAAGGGAGTTGGGGCAAACCCTCATTAGAAAAGCAATGGACATCCTGGAAAGAAAATTTGGGGGCATTTTGAAAAGGGTGATTAAAAGTTAGATTTCCATACTCTGTGCCAGTGGGTACTGAGGGAGGAGGGGCTAGGGGTGTACAGTGGCTAGACAGACCGTTAAATTGGTATTAAACACTTTTCCATATGAAGGAAGTATCCTCCTGCCAAAAGCCAGGAGCTGAGAGATCCATTTCCATGCAAATGCTGCCGTGAGAGTGCTGGGTAAACTTGGAAAGATTAAGAGGTCACTGGGGTGAGAACCCAGGACGCAGAGCACGTCTGGCTTCACTTCCTTGCAGACTCGGGAAACTTGGCACAAAGTAGCAAGATGAAGGGTCTATATAAACACACAAACCCACTGACTATTTTTTTCCGTAGAGTTAACTCAACCAGAAATATATTACAAAAATAGAACAAAGCTGGCTTCCATCAGTTTTCACCGCACAAGCCCATAAAGGATTTCTTGTCCCTAGTCCAAAGCAAAGTGGAGGAGTGACAGCTCAGGGCCCAGACTTCTCAGCGGTGGTTTCCTCTGCTGACCACTGCCTGACCTCTTTCCCGAGCTGAGCTGGAACAAAGACCCCTTTGAGTGAAATGCAGCCCATATGCAACAGGAGGGTCTCCCAGACCGACTTCCTCCACTAAAATCCTCAAAGCAATTCATTTGCAAAAATCTTTCTAATAAGTACCACGTGGATTCCTGGATAACCCTGGGATCTTTGTAAGAATTTCTTGATGATGCTCAGACCTTGACCTGTCTCTATTATCCCTAAGCAGCATCAGCCTTGCAAAGCAACCTTGGGCTGTCTGAAATAAAGAATGTTATAAATATTTGGAAGTCTTTTAAAAATTGGTCCCCAACTCTCCTCACATTTATAATCTGGTAAATGCATTATGTTTAGTAGGGAAAGGATAGGTTTTAGAATCTGACAGACTTGGACAATCCCATTGACTATTGGAGAATGGCCTAAAAAAATTATGTAAACTGTTCTTTACTAGAAAAATGGGAATCATACCTACTTCACATGGTTGTTAAGAGAATTAAAGAAGAGAAGTCTAGACTCCGACACACATGGAGATTCAATAAATCTGAGCGTTCTTCTCCTCTCCCACACAGAATCTGACTTGTATTTAATGTGCGTGTCCAGTATATCCAGTAAGATTAGAAAGTGGTACAGATATTATCTTGAGATTATAAATAACGCTCTGAACCATTATTCATGGGCCAAAAATTCCTTGCAGAATAGCGCTGTAAAATGTCTTTGGTCTAAGGTTACACTATCAACCCAAACCTGTCTTTGTATTAGGTTCTTTAAACATTTAGGAAGTAGTTGAGAGTACTTATTGGGAGGTTAACGCAAAAAAGCCAAAGGGAAATCATCATGTGCTAAAATCAGGGAAATGCTGAGAAAAGAGAGAAGCCGAGAGTATCGTAAAATCAATGACTTCCGCACCAAGCATGACGTTTCACATTGAACTCTCTCCAGAATCTGTTGTCTTCTCACAAAAGACAGAATGGTTTTATAGCCACATAAAATCCCTGCCTCTGCCAGGGCACAGCTCAGAGGAAGAAAAAGTGTGAATTAAAGAACATACAGACCAGAGCAGAGACACGGCCTAGGGAGGGAGGTCACGTCTGTGTTAAACAGGTCTGTTTTGAAGTGTGCACACTGCAAGCCCTAGTGTTTGCAGAGATCTGTCAAGTTCCTGGCTGAAAAAAAGAGATGCTTAAAGATTAAGCAAAGTTTGTTTAAGACTCTTCACGTGATGAGGATAAATCTTGGGCTGCTGACAACAGGGAAACTGAGTTGTTTGTTTATTTGTTTTGTAACACTAGGGGGTGACCGTGGAATGACAATTGGCAAATGGACTGTGGGGAAACAAAGGACATTCCATAGATAATGCAGACTTAATCCCTAAAGGACTTGACACAGTCTGGGCCAGAGCAAAAACATTTCTCTCCACCACATCTGGATCAGGAATTTGCCCATTCCCTAGGGAGAAAGCGTTGGGAGTTAACACCAGAACCGTATGTTATGTTATTTGTCATCTGTTGTCAATGTATGCTGTAATTGACTCTTCACATAAACTGTGTATACAGTTCAATCCATAATGAGGGTGCTGTCATTTTCACCTAAGCTTTCTGTTATTCCAGTGGAAGGAATTCCTTCAGGAACTGTTGAAGGTTTTTATCTGAAGTTAGTAGGCATGAGAAATAGTTTAAGTTAGAGCCCTCTAACTAAGGAGCTGGACACAGACCCTCAGACATATCAAGTTTGCACTGTGGGAGTGTCAATTACACTGTCCACAAAGCCTCAAAATGTCCCCAAGATATAGGACCCTCCTGAGTGGAATTATTTCAGGGAAAAAAATTACTGTTTTTTTTTTTTTCCTTAAACTTTACTCCAGACATCTTTCTATTGCCTACATTTAGATCGCTAAAATCATCAACGCAACGAAATTGAAAGGTATAGACCCAGAGATTGGTGGACCTGTGAGAATGCTAATTGTTGCATCTTTAATGGCAGGGAGTTAATCAATATCATCTAGAATTGAAATATGTGATTAAAAAAAAAGAAAGACCAGAACCATTGTTCTAAGGATGAGGGGGGGATTAGGAAATAACTGTGCACTACGATTCCTAGCTACAAACAAGAATCTTTTGTTTATTTGGTTACCACTTTGGGGAGTTCATGGCTTTAGATTAATCCCCCCACCTTTTCTTAGATTAATCACTGTTGGTGAATTTTGTTGTTCTTGTAACAAATTTATATTCATTTCATTATGTGTTGTAAGATTATTTTTCTTATTTAGGTTTATTCCATCATATTAGCTTGGAACTCACCAGTTTTTAGTCTGTTGGTTTTCAGTATTTTTGTGTATTTGGCTGTCGTTTGAGTCACATGTGCAGAGTTGTCTGTGCAGTGAAACTCTTCTACCCTCTGCATCCATGACATCGCTACTGCTCTGTGTATTAGTCAAAGGCAATGGGCTATGTCCACCACAGCTCGGTTTCAAGGAGGAGGCCAACCTGGTAGGGATGGTTCCTAAGAGACGATGGAACATCAACCCAATAAAGCCCAGGTAACAAAAGGCAACTGACTCACCCAGGCTGGGTGGTCGCCCATGTGTCTTGTACCATACATCCATCAGCTCCTAGACCCCAGGCAGAGAGAGGGGGCAGGGAAGGGGAGAGGGAGGGTGAGCGAGAGAGAGAAGGAGAGTAAGAACCCACCAGTATTACCATTTCCCGTTGAACTCTGGTGCCTCAGTCTGGAGGCATTTTGTCCTTCCCTGCAACCAGCAGATTCCTAGACAGGCTGGAATAACTGAAGTATATCAAAATGGATCACTGTTTCATGATGTGATGGTCACCCTGAAGCCATACTCTGGGCTTTGCAGAAAAATAATATGGTTTCCAGTAAGAATACTTAGGTAAAGCCTACACAGCACGAGGATCACTAAGCATGCATAGTATTGCTTTCTTGTTAAATACATTTATTTATTTAGATTTTTTAAATCCTCAATCCTTGCCATAAATGTCCTGGAATTTGTTCCAGGTGTATGAGTACAGATGTTAGTCCCTCTAAATATCATATCCATATTATACTGGTTGACTATAAAGATAAAGGAATTCTGGGGAATAGCTGAGAGAAGAGGGAAATACAAAGGCATAGAACCCATAACACTGAAAAATAAAACTCTACCGATGCCTAGGAGAGAATAAAGACTAAAGGGAGAATACTAACAAATACTGGTATTTGAGATTCTGTTGAAATCCTCCCATACCTCTTTATTTCTATGGGCCAAAATAAAGGCATATTTTCTCCATCTGAGCCCTGCCATTTGAATCTATTTTTTCACTTTATTTTAAAAAATTAATATAATTGTGCATTTTTTGTTAGAATTCGTTTGAGGACTAAATTTCATCTTTTTAGAGGCACTTGAATCCATGCAGATCTTTATTAGCTCAGTGTGGCATCATCCCAAATTCCCAAAAGCCAGCAAAGAATGTCAGAAAGTACTGGGAAACAAATAATGATAATTGCTAAAGAAATATGCCACATACTACAATGTTAATGATAAGTTTTTTTATGGCCTGTATAATGTTTCCAATATTTTCTTGGTACCATAAGAATCAACCAATAAAGAAATGAATATGTCAGCTTGCAGTCAGATCATGGTGTTGATGGAAACAAAGTAAAATATGTCCTTAAAAAAATTAAAACAAAGACAAAAAAATGTAGTATTCATTACTTCCAAATAATGAGACAAAATAAATGATTAGAAATACAAAAATCTATCAAGAAAGGAGGAAAAGAAAACAGTAAATAAAACAAACCTATTAGAGAATATTACAAGTAGAAAATACTTTTATATCTCTCAGATTTGTCTTTCAAAACAAAAACCCATGAAATTATCCCCAAAGTATTTATTGAGCATCTACTATATCTTGGGCATTGTGCTAGACCTTGGAGATGCAGTGGTGAATACAATAGATGAGTTCAAATAAAGGGAAGTCAAAGAGATCAGGCAAATCCAAACAAAGATGGGAGGACAGTAACAGACAAAGCAGTAACTGAGGCAAAAAGAAGTAAACAGCACAAAAAGATGCTTCTGTTAGTGTTAAAAAGTACAACATGTAGTAAATACAGACAAAAAACCAGAAGTTTTTTTTTTTTAAAACCCAAATGGCATAGACATAAAATATATTAAACAAGATTTATGGAAGTAAAAGATCATATTTGTTTGGAGAAACCTTAACACACCTGTCAGTCTTTCTATCCATCAAATGCACAAAACTTAGGGAAATGTTTCACTTAGGACTCTCTTTTACAAGTGATAGAAAATGCAACCAAACCGGATTTAAGATAAAGAGGAGTTTATGGGTTAACATGAGAAGATGTCTTCTAGTCTTTGATTTTGCTCATTATTTGAAAGTAATGAATACTACAATTTTTAGTCTTCATTTTAATTTTTTTAGGGATCGTATTTTACTTCTTTGTTTCTACCGAGCCTCCCTGCTACCTGGGGTAATAGGCTGAGCTTTCCAGCACCACACAATTCCAGATGTTGTGGGAAAAGAGAGGCTTCCTTGATAACTCAGACACACCATGGAACTGAGACTTGTTGGTTCTGATTTGTCCATCCGGAAACAAATCTTTGTGGCCAGGGGAATGGAGAACACTGATTGGCTTAAGTAGAGGTCACCTATTCCAGGCTTGGAGCTGAATAAGGTACCAGCTTCCCTAGACCACAAGTGATGTGACAGAGGCAGCTGGAACCCTATTCAATAGCCATTCTTCCTGATCTGAATGAATGAATGAATGAATGATATTCCTATAATCTGCTGTATACTTAGCTCCAGCATGATGAAGGCGATTCATCAGTATTTCATACCCACTCTTACTCACTCCCGCATGAAGAAGTAAATAACCTAAGACTTGGAATGCCACCATTGAAGGATTGCTGAGTAAACCTTTGCTTTCACATAACAATATTCTTTATGTAGCACGGTCTTGAAACATGAAGTTTTTCTCTGCTTCTCCCTTCACTTTTCAAATGTATAATCTTAAAGAAAAAAACCTACTACATTAGCACAATGAGATTTCTTTTAATTATACAGTTGAGACCCAGGGAGTCTAGCTCCAGTTTTGTATCTACTTCTCCATCTGGTTTAATATCTCATTTCATATCAAGTTTCTTTGACCTTTCCTATCATTGGGGGCAGATTTTCTACTCTGTAACACCTTCTCTTTTTGCTTAGTAATTAAAGCTATATCAGTTTTTCTGAATTAAGAGGGTCTTCCCTGTCTCTAAGGACCTATTTAAATCTCCTGGATGAACAACTTCTGCTATTTCATTCAAGATGTTTCTCTGCAACTTGTTACCTACGCATTCAGTCCCCAATTCTGGAGCTTATCTTTTAATAACCACACTGGTTTACTAGAACTCTTAAACTAGCATGAGTTGCAGAATCATTCATTGCAAATGCATTCTTTAGGGAAACTATTTCCAGTCCTTATAATGATTTTCTTTCCAGAAATTTTCCTAAGTTTCCTGTTTTGAATTCCCCTTTAGAAGTGAAATCACATGCCCCATCAATCTCTTTATACTTTTGCTGAGAAAAGAATTGGTTTCATTGATATTTGGGACAATTTTTCTTTTTCCTGACAGATATGATTTCTCAGACTAATTTTGTCCATCTCAAATATTCCATATCTCCGTGGACTACTTCATGTTGGCCACGTTTGTATGAGTCAACTGTTTCCAATCCTACCTGGTTGACACACAATATTTCCTTGCCCCACTCCTTGAAAACTGTTCATAAAGATGTTCGGAGACAAGGAGCAGGGTCATCTAAAGAGCCAAGGTGTTTGGCATCAATTGCCTGACCCCCTCTCTTCACACTGAAAATCTTCTGCAATACATTTTAGCTTAAAAAATATGAGCAGAGACAGGTCAGAAACCACAAAGCAGCTCTGCCTTGAAAAACAGACTAATTCTATTCCTTACCTGGAGCTCTGAAAAGCCCAGAATGTTAACCTAGGTTTACATTCTTATCCCCACCCAGCCCTGCTCCCCTTTGAACTCAGTTCCCCGGATGTCTGCACATGTGACCACCTTAGCTCTAGTTTCAAATTTTCTGTGCACGATCTCTTCAATGTCTGTTCTCAGTTTTCCTCCTACTTAAGTAATTCTCATCAATCCCGGAGGCTTGAAAATGTTTCAAGCATGCTGTATTCCTTTGGATTCCTTCCTCTCTCCTCCCAAACCAATGGGCAGGGCTCATCTCTCAGTTGCCTTTCTCCTGTTCCATTTTGCAGTCACGGCTATGTCCTTGGTCTTCTGTCCTCAGTATAGTCTCTACAGCAGCAGTACCTGAACCTGGCTGGCCATTGGAAGCTTATGGGTAGCTTTTTAAGATAATGAGAGAGGGAGATTGATTTTCATCAGAGAACTACTAGATTTGAGTTTCCATTGTGAGTCCCAAGCATCATTAAAAAGCTTATTGGGTAATTTTCATGATTAGACCGTAGCTACCTCATGGGCATGTATCAGAGAACAGATGATTTGATGCCAACTCTTGAGGGAATGACCCGAAGATTCTGGATCCGTTACAGATTGTTCATGACGGCTGTGGTGAGCTGAGGTTCTAGAGTCCCATGGAACAAGAGTGAGTGTCCAAGAGCTACAGACATGGGCAGTAGTGAGTGGCCAGCAGGACCTGCAGCAGGAACCAGGAAAGCCAGCAGCATGGTGAGTGGTGCCAGCGGCGTCAAAGGCAAGCATCATGAACAGTAATTGGGAGATTATTCTTAGCAAAATCTTAGCTGCTTTGCCTCCCAGAAACTGCCCTCCAGCCCCAGCCTTTCCGTGGATTCTGTAAGCTACCCAATAACCTTCAAATACACCCTTTTTCTGCTTTTGTTTTTATTTGCTCCCATATTTTAAAGACAATCTATTTTAAATTCTACAGGTTTAAATTTTAAAGGGTAAGATTTTTACTTTAAGCCATCGTCTCTATTTATCAAAGTCACATGTGAAATAGTATTTTTAATTTGCAGTAAGAAGTTTGACACATTTTACTTTTCTCTCTGTCCTGTTCCCTGTCTCCATTGTTTACTTTTCCATATTCTTGATATTATTAGAATTTTGGATTATTGTTTTTATTTTATATATCTTTTTTTAAAGAGTAAAATTTTAACAATATCTGCTTTTTAATTGCAACAAGAAGATATTTGGGTTTAGCTCTATTTAATAGATTTCTATGCCCAATATCAGACTTTTTATACTATAGTAATCTAATTCTTAAACTCATAAATTGACTTCATTTCTTTAGAAGGATTATCTTTTGAAATAAAATTTTTAAGCAAAGTGCATGATATATTTTTTGAGTCCTTACATAGTTGGGAATATCTCTACTCCAATCAAACATGAGCATGAAAGATCTTGGATGGATATACTGAAATGTCACAACCTTTTCTTTCTCCTCCAGGACACCTATAATTGCTCTATTTTATTTCTAATATTATTATTACACTAGAGAAGTATGTGGCAGTCTGATTTACGTGACTGTGCAAGTAACTGTTTCATTTCTGCCTAGATGCTTGTTGGACTTTTACTTTGTACTTTTTTTTTTTTAATTCCTCTTTTTTTTTATTGTGGTAAAATATACATAAATAATATTTATTTTAACCATTTATAAATATGCAGTTCAGTGGCGTTCAATACAGTCACAGTGTTGTGTAACCATCACCACCGTGTCTAACCAAAACTTTTTCATCATCCTCAACAAAAACTCTGTAACCATCAAACAGTAACAACCCCATTTTCCCTCCCACCAGCCCTTAGTAACCTCTATTCTGTTTTCTGTCTCTATGAATTTGCCTGTTCTAGGTACCTCGTGTGAGTGGAATCTACAATATTTGTCCTTCTATGTCTGGCTTATTTCACTAAACATAGTGTTTTCAAGGTTCATCCATGTTATAGCATGTAACAAAATGCCAGACCCAAGGCAGCCAAAAATAAAATTAATTAATTAATTAATTTTTAAAAAAAGAATATTTAAAAAAAAAGTACAAGAAGGAATGTACTTTTTTTTTAAATATTCTTTTTTTTTAAATTAATTAATTAATTAATTTTATTTTTGGCTGCATTGGGTCTTCGCTGCTGCACGCGGGCTTTCTCTAGTTGCAGCGAGCAGGGGCTACTCTTTGTTGCAGTGCTCGGGCTTCTCATTGCAGTGGCTTCTCTTGTTGTGGAGCACGGGCTCTAGGCACACAGGCTTCAGTTGTTGTGGCATGCGGGCTCAGTAGTTGTGGCTCACGGGCTTAGTTGCTCCATGGCATGTGGGAATCTTCCCGGACCAGGGCTCAAACCCGTGTCCCCTGCATTGGCAGGCGGATTCTTAACCACTGTGCCATCAAGGAAGCCCCTACTTTGTACTTTAAAAACATCTTAGTGCTTAAAAAAAATTTTGTCTCACCTGAACCCAAGAGAGCCTACCTTTTAACTGAATTGCCTGAAATGTGAACAATGTTCTTTTTCTATTCACAATTTCTCCTGTATCTTTGACTTTTCTCTGTTTTTATTCCTAAAGTTACTTACTGTGCATTTTTGTTTCAGACCAGAAATTTAACTGGTTTTTTACTCTTTTCATAGAAACAGCTATCAATTTTATCCTTCTCTTTTCAAATTTATATTTTCTATTTTAATAATTGCTTTTTAATCTTAGGTCCTTTTTCTGCTTTCTTTGGGTATTAGTGCTTGTTCATTTTCCGTCTATCCTCTTGAGTTGAATTTTTATTTATTTTCTTTGATTCAGAAAAAAAGTTCTCCTATTCTATCTCTGTGTATTTCTTGTCATCCACCTATTCTAATATCTCTTCTAGAACTACTCTTTTATCTGTTGGTGATGCTTTTGCTGTCATTCATACTTAGAATCTTTTATCTCATGGTTTCCCGTGAGGTTAATGGTGTCCTCTGAAATCTGAAAGTTACAAAGTTGTTTTCCACTTTGCTTATTTAATTCCTCTTTATATTAGCTCACTCTTTTAATGACTCCAACAAATACTTCAATGTTGCAGAGATAGTTTCGATTTGTGATCATCTTTACCTCTTCCAGTTATTCATGTCATTTATTTTCATCTTTTCATTTCATTCTATTACGATTCTATTTCTATGCAGAGAATCTATATTGGTTTAAATTCTTTTCATGATACCAAAAGTTTCCAGAATTTTTCTTTCGGATACTGAAGTATATCACTTTCATAATAGCACTCTTACTTTGCATCTTCTAAATGTGTATTTCTTTTCCTTGCTCTGTAATGTATTTTCATAGGCTCCTTGTTGATTTTATCCTCTTTATTTTTCCACAGATAAATTAAGAGAATTTTGTTTCCAGCCTTGGAGACACAGTCTACTAATACACCATGTTAGAGATTTCAATTTGTCCTTCTCTGCCCACTTGTACAACTTACTGTTTCAGTTTTCATGTATTATAACCATTCTAATGGAGATTCTCCATTGGTGTGTTTCCAAAAGAGGTAGCTAGGAGCCTGCAATTTTGAACCAAAGAAATCAGAAAAAAAAACAAACCATGATTCCTAATATGAACATTCACTGGCAGTTTCCCATGTTCAACTCTCTCCTACAACGCCTCATTTGAAAGGCATACCCCTCCTAACACATACAGAGCCTATTTTCCTTGCTGCCTAATTGTTGTTTGAGATTTTGAAAAATGGCAACTGTTGGAAGGTAGGTCCTGTAGAATGATGATCTGATTGCTTCACAGAAGAACACAAATGAATGGTATCAAGTTTTTTTGTTTTCTTTTTGTGCTTAACCTTTGGCTTTGGAGAAGGTAAATTGAGCCTTTCTCTCTTTTTTTAAATACGTTTTCAGTTTCAAGAAACAAAAGCAAATTGTACTATTAGAGAAAAATAGAGATTTTGTCAATTCAATTCCAAATGCTTTATTATTGGTGTCCATTTCCCCAGATACCAGTGAGCAGCCACAAAGGCTGTACTGTGGACAACTATCCAGAGTTCAGAATCATAGGACCCTGCTAGATGTTTGATTGCTGCCTCTTCCCCATGTGTTGTACTCGCTCCTTCTGGATTCTTATTTTAAGAACACTGGATTACAATAAAAGTTTTTTAATATATAAAAAATTTTAAAAAGACAACAACATTGGCTCTTTCACAGAAAAGTCCACGTGTCTCCTGTATACCTTAAACTTACCCAACACTGTATGTCAATTATTTCTCTTTTTATTTCTCAATAAAAAGAAATAAAGTCAATTGTATCTCTCACACACATACACACACACACACACACATAAACACACAAGTCCACATGTCTTATCTTCTGATTATTTTGATTTGTTTTTTTCCTCCCTGAGTTCTTGGAGAATTTAATGATGATGTGTTTTAATTCATTGATTTATTTCTTTGGATTTCACAAAGTCACAGGTAGTGGTTAATATTGTTTAGGGTAAGCATTAAAACCTATTGCACTTATTCTGGTTCTCTTAGGAATTTCTCTATCTCATATAGTGCTGGTATGGCTACTAGTTATGGTACCGAACTCCAGTGCCAGACACAGTAATATGCATTTGACAATCATAGTACTGCATCCCAATGGGTACAGTGATAATTTCAGATATGAATATTTGACTTTTTCCAAGGGTAGCGTTTTCCTTGGGATATTTTGGGGGAATTTGAGGGTTTTTTCCCTTTAGCATGATAAGCTGAAAGCATGTAGGGTTTCTGATGAATATCTCGCCAGGTAATTTAAAAGTCTTAATAGAGTAAGAAAGATTGGAGCCAAAGTCAAAGAAAAACAGAGACAAGAAAAGTTGCAAAATAGATAAAGTTGATGACATCATTTGACGTTCAGAATCAATCCATGCCTAAATTTATTCCTCAGGAATATCCAGTTATGTGATCCAATAAGTTCTTCAGGTTAATCTATTCTATTCAGTGAAACCAAGAATACTAATTATTACATCGAATTTGCCATTACTGCCTGTTGTATTCTTCACTTTAGTGATGCATTTTCCATTTCCAATGTGAGCACTCTGCCGGTCCTACATTCCTCCTCTTCCATGACTCTATGCTGTAGTTTCATAAATGAGATGAGAGATTTTCAAGCATTTTCTTTCAGGTTATAGTCTTTCAAAAAAAAAGAAATTATTTCTCTGAGATATCAGGTGGTTCTTTTTCTCTATTACTGAATCTTTTCAAATGTCTGTTCATAAATATGTTTTATTATTGTTGTTCACTTAAAATAGTGAATATTGTGTCTATGGGTTAATACAGCTTTTTTCCGTAGATTTTGTGCACATTCTTTTGGTCTTTTAGGCGTGGATGAGAGAAATGATGGGCAATTCAATCTGATGAAACTTTTAGTTTCTAAGATTAAGGATCCAGTAATCAGTCAGATCAAGAAGAGAGTTACTACCAAAGGAATCACAGAAGGTAGTTTTGATTATTTCTCAAGTTTTTATTTTATTTTACTGTATTTATTATGCAAACCCAAAGTGATCCAAGTTACTACTCCAACTTCTCAGTCTGTCAAAATCCCTGCCTGACAACTGATTATTCTCCAACTTTACTTGGCGTGTTTTCTATATAAAATATTAGCTAAAATCGAGCATTATCAAGGCATCCCTAATTTTGTGGAGTTCGGAATTAGGTAACAGATCTATATTTTTTTCTCTCTATACCTGTTCAGAGATCATCATTTCTAGATGCCCTAAGAAAAAGATGTTAGTGGACATTTAGGCATCTACTGAGAGCTGCCAGTTATGCATGGTTCACACCTGTGTAGTTGTAACTGTAACCGGCTGGTCCTCCTTGAGTCCATTCTTGATAGCATTGCATTTTGATGAAATGTTTAGAATTACTGATTTGTACATTGTACCTTTCCCTAGAACTGAATAATATTATAGATAGTTTCCTATTATATAATAGCAGTAATAATACTAATAATAATAATGAGAAGAAGAAGAACAACAACAAGAAGTTATATTTCAATTTAAATTTTAGAAACAATAGTAGCTAAGTGGATTTGCAGAGATTGCTGTCTTAAAACCCAAAGTGGTGTGGTCAGATTTCTCATAAGTAGTGTTGCCAAAATTATAAAATACAACAACACAATTTACTTGGTAGATTGTTGTGAGTCACCTCCCCTTCCTATAATCTAAGGCTTGCATTAAAAAAAATAAGTCTTCTAGCAGTTCAGATAAAATCATTTTTCTTCTCTATCTTCCCCTTTATTATTCTACTTTTTGGAGGCAAGTATTTATATATTAGTCATAAATGCTTCATCACGGAATGTGACATAATTGGCAACTCATTGAAGACATGGGAATTTTCTCTTGTCTGCAGAGTAATAATTTCTTATAATAAGAAACACATGTGAGGATTTTTTTTTAAACTATGTCTAGACTTGGGATCTTTCCCAAGAGAGCTTCCAGGTGTTTATCTAAGCATAACAGGCCAAATTACTACATTTTAGAGGCTGGGAAATAGGAATGGCATAACAAAAGTTTAAACGAGACTGGACAGCCTCATAATTCTAAAATGAATTTGGAAATTGGAGAACGTTGAATGAAATTAATATGCTGGAACTATGGGTTGAATTTAATGTGAATTTCTATTTGTTAATCTTCACTGGATGCTATTGCTCCGAGTTCTTTTCCACATTTGATTCTGCTTTGTCACTTATAATATATAGATTTCCCTAGCTTCGTGCAAAACATTCACAGTAGGCCTGTGTTCTCAAATCACTTCATACCATTGCACTAATTCATCGATAAATTTGCAAGGCTCACTTAGATCCCGATTCAGAAAAACCCCAAGAGTACCAGTGGTAATTCCTCATAGAAAGCTTATTCATAAAGTTCCCTTTTCCTCCTTGAATGAATAAACTAAACTCTTCAAGATTCTCGAAAGAAAATTGGCTGTGGCGGTCATTTACCTATTGTCTTTCACCCAAATCCACTCTTGCAGGCTGTGTCTTGTGATTCTGGGTCTTGGAGTATGTTTCTTTGCCAGATGACTTCATGGTAAGTCCTGCCAATATGGAGGGCAAGGGGGATCTCAAAAGGATAGAGATAGGAGAGAACTTCTTTTTTCTTTTCTGCGTACTGTTCTTGCTAGTGCCGCCTTAACAATGGCACCCCTCCCCAGCAGCAAAAAGTAGTTCTAGATTCCACCTTCTTTCAGCAGTCCCAAAATTTCTATCATCATGGACCTTCAGAGTTATTTCAGCTGCAGGGGTCTGAGTTCCAGCTCAAGACCTTTTATGTTAGGAATTGGCTGGCGTTTCATGTTTAACAATTATGAAACATCTATCTTGCCACAGAAGTCAATATATTAGTTAAAAATGTTAATATGAAAGATCTTAAACACTGGTAAGGCAACCATGTGTCAATAGAATATATGAACTTTTAAAAATTAATGTAGATATAATTCTGATAACAATTTTTTACAATTTTAATAGAAGCAAAAATACTGGAATCGTTTTGTACTTTGTTGAAATGCAGAACATAAATTGTCTTACTTGGATACAAGATATATAAATTTGATCATTCTTCCAGGCTTAAAAGAATATTAACGTTTTACATATGAGAGTTTCAAACATTATTTTAAAGTACTTCTTTATACTGACATTCTTTTCAAAATCCTATATCTGACCTCTGGTTTGATGCTTATTCAATGTTGCCATTATTTTCCATATTACTTTTTCCCAAAATGGAGGACACAACTTATTAAGACCAGTGCCTGTATGAATACTTATACCAATATTCAGAATAAAGACAAAAAAATC
The DNA here is from genome assembly GCF_028564815.1 of Eubalaena glacialis. NCBI lineage: Eukaryota > Metazoa > Chordata > Mammalia > Artiodactyla > Balaenidae > Eubalaena > Eubalaena glacialis. Next base: position 35,031,923 of record NC_083717.1, on the reverse strand, counting down.
TAAGCTTTCCCGTTTGGTATTCTTCAGTTAAGGAAGAAAATTGTTGAGAACAATATATTTATTGCATTTTGTATCAGATTCAGCAGGTAAATGAGAGTTAGATTTTTGAGTCTTCTGGAATCCGTCCTATTGCCACAGACCCCTGAGGGGCTAAAGAGTTATTATATTTGGGACTCCATATGTCTTATGAATGCTTTTCATCCCCAGATGTTAGAAGTTCTTCAGTATCATGTTGAAATCTGTACATTTCTTATGTTAAAAAGTGGTCTTCTTTATTGAATTTTGAGTAAAATGGAAACCATGGTTATGGTCCTTTATAGGCAAATTTGAAAGCCTGTCTTAATTTTTCAGGATTCAGTTCAAAGTAAGACCTTGAATGGACTTTACCCGAGGAATAAAAGGAATTTTTGTAAATGTGCTTTCCATATTTCATGTATTTATTCATTCATCTGTAGATACATTCATTATTCACATGTTCATTCTGTCAATAAATACTTATTGAGTCTCTACTATATGCTAGACAATGGACCAGGGCTGGGGATAAAGCTAGGAGCCAGAGGGACACAGTCCCTGCCCTGGTGCTACATACAGGCTCCTGGAAGAGAAGTAGTAAAGAAATAATTGTCATTGAGAGCTTATCTAAAAGAGGAATTGCAAGACACTAAGGGGGTGTGCAATAATGGAGTCTGGCATCTTCTTGGTAGAGGGAGAAAGATCTCTCTGAAGTTCTGTGTGAGCTGTGAGATGAAGAATGATACTGGTTCATGAAATTTGTTTTCTTAAATCCTATTCTAATGAGAACTTCCTAGTACAAGTGGGCAAAAGCAGAATGAACATTGGAGACTACAGAAAGGTCCTTATAATTTTCATGATGACAACATGCATATTCTACAAAATAAAGGGCATGTGCAAATTTTCCCTCTCAGCAAATAGAAACTCTGGCCTTGACAGGTGATTTCTGTTGATGAACAACCCTCAGAAATCAGAGGAGCCATCACTGACCATTGGAATGATTTCGTATAACCTCTCCTGATAATTCAAATGAATTGCCCAGAGCCACTTGAAAGGATGTTTAGAAAAATTTAGATGAATGACGATTAGTTGAACAAGATGAATTTTCCATTTTGTTTCTGTGCAAGGGCTTTCTCTAGTTGCAGCAAGCGGGGGCCACTCTTCATTGCAGTGCGCGGGCCTCTCACTATCGCGGCCTCTCTTGTTGCGGAGCACAGGCTCCAGACGCGCAGGCTCAGTAGTTGTGTCTCACGGGCCCAGTTGCTCCGCGGCATGTGGGATCTTCCCAGACCAGGGCTCGAACCCGTGTCCCCTGCATTGGCAGGCAGATTCTCAACCACTGCGCCACCGGGGAAGCCCCTGTATTTTTTTAAAGACAAGTTAAACATAATATCATGAGTAATACCCCTGGGAAGAGAAGAGAGTGATGAGTGAGAGTTTGTGCTACCCTGCTCTCCTGATTCATGGATCTGTACAGGTAATTTCACTTTCTTGGCCGCACTTAGCTCATCCATAAAATGGAGATAAACGTCCTAACTGCATAATAGAGTTGTGGCCAAATTAACTGTTTTAATTCCTGAAATGGCTCAGAACCCTGGGTTCGCTGAGGGGCAGGGCCCTCCCTCAGGAAGTGGTCACCGTTTAGCTTCTCTGTCAGTGGTTTTCAAACTGTAGGCTATGACCCATATTAACATGCCATGAAATTGACTTCGGTGTTGTGACGAGCATTGAAAAGGAAGAGATGAGGGAAGGGAGTAGGGAGTTCATAAAATTCTTGTTCAATGAATAAAAATGAACTAATAGAAGAAAGTCAGAGTTTTGTAAAATTTCTCTTTCAAGCGTGGGGCGTGGGACGGCTGGGAACTGCATCACTGATATATTTCTCAGTGTGGGTCGCAATCAACAAATTGTAGGAAGCACTGTCCTAGATCATCACAGAGCCGTGGCCTTGGGACCCACTTTTGCTCTCTCAATATATACCATGGACATCTTTCCATATCATCCAACATTCTTCTATACAATTTTAAAATTTTATTTATTTTATTTTTTTAATTTTTATTGAAGTACAGTTGATTTACAATGCGTTAGTTTCTGGTGTACAGCAAAGTGATTCAGTTTTATTTATATATTCTTTTTCAGGTTATTTCCCATTATAGTTTATTAAAATATATTGAATATAGTTCCCTGTGCCATACAGTTGTACCTTGTTGTTCATCTATTTTATATATAGTAGTTTATATCTGTTAATCCCAAACTCCTAATTTATCCCTCCCCTGCCCCCTTCCCCTTTGGTAACCATAAGTATGTTTTCTATGTCTGTGAGTCTGTTTCTGTTATGTAAAGAAGTTCATTATATGATTTTTTTAGATTCCACATATAAGTGGTAACATATGATATTTGTCTTTCTATACAATTTTAATGGCTGCATAGTATTGACTGATATGGATAGAGCTTAAATTGCTTAATAAATCTCCTAATATTTTTGCTCAATCAGAGATTTTTTTTTAATAGAGAAGAGCTTAAGTAGTTTACAGATTCTGTAGTCTTTAAAAAGACAATTCACCAAGTGTGTTACTCCACGATTTAAATTGTATACTTTGGAAGATACTCTGTTTAAATAGCTTCGTGAATCAGAAAAATATATATTTATTAGAGCATTTATTCTTTTATTATGTCTCCAGAGACTCAGAATGAATAGGATGCTTAAGATAGGAAAAAAAAAAGTTTGGGGCAAGCTTTGTTCAGCTACTCCACCTGGCAGAGCTCAGCAAGAGCCAGAGGATGAAATGCTTTATGCCAGACCACACTGCTTTCTCCAGCCTCTGCTGCAGATACATTTCAGCGTCTTTTTTGCAGTACACATGTGACTGTGGTTATGAAGCAAGATCAGCTTTGCTTCCGTGCTGCTTTCCTGTTTTTCCCTCTTCTGTCTCTCACTTTTGCTTTTGCTTGTTCTTGTGTGTGTGTGTGTGTGTGTGTGTGTGTGTGTGTGTGTGTGTCCGCGCCTCTTCCAAGGCCACAGTGCAAAACCTGAGTCAGCCAACATATGCAGAGGCCTTAACATCAGCCAGGAGCCCAGAGAAAGCTCTCAGTAACTTCAGTGCACTCCTTCTCTCCTGTAAGAGAGGAGACTCAAAGTCTTTGTCTTTCATGGCTTTTGGCTCTTAATAAATATTTATTAAATTGAACTGCTTTGTTCTCCATTGTTATTCATGTAATCTGGTTTCACAAACATTGACTTCCATACATGTGTAAAAGTCTGCATTTCAGATGGGCAAAGGTAGTTTGATAAGATACCTTTAAGATACCTAAAAGTAAGATAATTTTATTCATTTATTCAAAAAAAAGGTTTATTGAACGTGTACCCTCTACAGACACTGAAGTTCTAGGCAGTAGAGATAGAGCAAAGAACAAAATCGACAAATTGCTTCCCTCTTGACGCTTGAAACTTGTAGAGGGGACAGAAAATAAACAAATAAGCAAATGCATGTATATAAAATGTCTGATGGTAATAAGTGTGAAACTGGTGTATTGAACAAGTACCAATGTCCATTCTCTCTCTTTCCTGGTTAAAATATATTCAGAGAGGAGTGAGCCTTCCTCTGCCCCTAGATGAATATTCCAATGAGTTCAAGACTTTTCTGCTCACACTCAGGTGAAAAACAAACAACAAGCCAACAAATAAAGTCGTATGATTCCTTGCAGTCACAAATATAATCTCAGTTTAGTAGTTAGAATGCCTATTCTTATTCAAGAATCAAAACTCCAGACTTGCACCAGCATCACAGCTCTCTGATCTGCCCCGGCTGCAGCTGACTGTGCTGGCCGTGGCAGTGAGTGGGGTGAGATAGAGTTATCCTCTTTCTAACCACGTGGCCTTCCCCAGATCCAAACTTCAGCTTCAGGCAGGCCCTCCGAGCTGGAGAGAGCTGACCCTGTCACTCATGCTGGGCTTGGTAGATGGATAGTTACAGCTGAGTCTGCCTCTCAGGGGTGCATCTGTAGGTTCATCTTAGATCCTGAGCAGGGGCCCCTATTATAGCTCCTGAGTCCTGGGAAGTCATTCTTCCTGGGGAGGACTTCAAACGGCTACTGCTCTCAGCACCTTCATCCACATCGTCACAGCAAATAGTCATGCATCATTTATTCTGGTAAACTCTGCAGGGCAATGTGATCCCAAAGCAGACAGCTGCATCCTGCCGCCCTGGGCCACCTTGGAATGCTCAGGCAGGAGTCGGTATTGTTTCCCATGCATCATCCCCACCGTGACCCCAGACTGCAGGAAGCCCTCAGATTCCTCTATCACTAAGGCCTGAGACCAGAAGGTAAGTAGGATTCACAGCATAGTGAAACACCTGTCCCCACAGGGGGAAAAAAGGGCTCCCCCAAAACTCTGACACTTTGTATATTCTTTTTTTTCACATTTTTTATTGAAGTATAGTTGATTTCCAATGATGTGCCAATCTCTGCTGTACAGCAAAGTGACTCAGTTATACACATGTATACATTTGTTATATTCTTTTCCATTATGGTTTATCACAGGATATTGAATATAGTTCCCTGTGCTATACAGGAGGACCTTGTTGTTTACCTATTCTATACGTAATAGTTTGCATCTACCGACCCCAAACTCCCAGTCCATCCCTCTCCCTCCCCCCCTCCCCCTTGGCAACCACAAGTCTGATCTCTATGTCTGTGAGTCTGTCTCTACTTTGTAGACAGGTTCATTTGTGCCATATTTAGATTCCACATATAAGTCATATCATATGGTATTTGTCTTTCTCTTTCTGACTTACTTCACCTAGTATGATCATCTCTAGTTGCCCTTTGTATATTCTTGATATGGCTAAATCATGGAGCCATTTTTCCTACATGTTCTTTTTAGATTCTATCCATGGTGTGGGGAGGAGGCGATGTGTCTCATATTCCCTTTGGTGAAAGCCCTCGTACTCTGTTAAAAGTGAGCTGGGAGAAGCCCAGTCAAGACACGTACAGGGCTGGGAAGAAGAATCAGGGTGGATGGAGAGCGTGTGGGCTTGTGGGTGCAGGATGCTGATTTATACGGTGGTCAGGGAAGTCCTCTCTGAGAAGGTAACAATTGAGAAGAGACTTTAACTGAAGTGACGAAATGAGCCCTGGGGATATCTTTGGCAAGAACGTTCTAGACAAAGGGAACCACGAGGGAGAAGCCCTGAAGCAGGAGCATTGGGAACACACCAAGAGAAGAGTCAGGAGGTCAGGAGGCTGGAGTCTAGTGAAAAGGGGACCCAGGAGGTGAGTCACAGAAGCGGCAGGAAGACAGCTCACGTCCGGCCCCGTAAGTCAGGGGTAACAACCTTTGGATTTTATCTGAGTGACAAGAGATTCCTAATTTCTTTGCTTTAAATGGCAGGAAAACACAAGAGAGAAACTCTACCACTATAACTGAGCATAAAGCATAGTGAAATGTAGTATTACTTGGACCATGAGCTTAGTTTATCAGTTGATAACTAAGACTCTTTATTTCAGCCTTCTGATTAGCGCCCAAAAGAGACTGAGGACACTGTCAATGAATAAACAAGCGCTATCAGGTCCAAGTGATTTGCTCCTCGGACTTCCCTTTATTAACTTATATGTGGAATCTAAAATATGATACAAATGAACTTACTTAAGAAACAGAAACAGACTCACAGACACAGAAAACAAACGTATGGTTACCAAAGGGGAAAGCGGGGAGAAGGGGATAAATTAGGAGTTTGGGATTAACAGATACACGCTACTATATATAAAACAGATAAACAAGGACCTACTGTATAGCACAGGGAACTATATTCAATATCTAGCAATAAACTATAATAGAAAAGAATATGAAGAATATATGTGTATATATGTATTTATATATCTGAATCACTTTGCTGTACACTAGAAACTAACATGACATTGTAAATCGAATCTATTTCAATAATTAATTCATTAAGTATTTTTTTAAAAAAAGATGATCTTGAAGGGAGACTCATAGTTCTGATGTTTTATGTTCTCTTCTTAAATACGGGTTAATATTGTTCTACACCCAGGCCCTCTCCCTTCCCCGAACATCTGAATCCAGATGAAATGAGTTGGAAGTGATCAAAAGCAACACTGAAGTGAACATGAAAGTGACGGGACACAGCAGCTGGGTGCAGTCGGCCGGGCCGTGTCCTCCTCCGAGTCGGGATGTGGAGGTGGAGGGAGAAATACTGCCCCGAGGGGGCCCAGGTCTGTCTCACGTGTGGAGCAGGCCCCTATGCTGCCCTGGAGCCACGGCTCCACAGTCTGGAAAGCCCAAGGCCATCCTGCCCGCTGGCGTCCCCCAAGCCTGGCTCTGAGCATAGGCATTCAGAGATGTCCATCAGCCAGTGCAGCCACTGAAGGCCCGCTGCGCGGTAGGGCTGGATGTGTGTCCAGGTGGATGGAGAGGAGATTCCATGTTGGGAAACTGCTTCCAGGGCCAGGAGGAGTCCCGTTTCGGCTATAGTGAGAGGCTGGGCAGGGAAGAAAAGGCTGGAGAGAACAGCAGGGACGTTGCTATAAGCACACATGTACCCTCACCTTAGTCCCAGGAAGTAGCGGCTGGTAGATAAGAGCTTGTGTCTTCTGTGTTCCCGTAGAAGGCAGCACGGGGGACAGAGGAGAAAGCCAGGACTTCCAAGCGTGGTCCTCAACCTTATCATGCCAGGATTCCCTGAGAACTTCGCCGGTTTAGTGCGTGTTCCCTGGCCCCAAACGTTCTGACTTAATTAGTCTGGGGTGAAAGCTGACGATGAGAATATGGGGAAGCCTCCCAGCTTACCCAAAAGTGAGGTCAAGGTTGAAATCTATAGCTCCAGAGCCTGCCAGCTGATTAGAACTTTGCTTACCAACTGTGTGCTTGAGGGGGCATCACTAATATCATTAATATTCAGGGCCAAGTGACACGGTAGGCACAGTGCTATGGACCCAAACACTTTTAGGGCCCTGCAAAAATGTTATAATTTTATTTTAAATAGAAGAAAAAAATGAACATAACCCAGCCTGGGTTATACAGTAAGTCCGCTACATACGAACCTTCAAGTTGCAAACTGTCAAAGATGTCAACGTGCGTTCTCATGTCTAATCACGTAAGTTAGTTCACGTGTCTAGCATTGTCACGTGTGTGCATCCTCTACAAGTGGTTGTGCTTTTGTGTACTTTGTACAGTACTGAAGAGAGTACACTAGTACAGTATCTTTAGTTCAGGCCCAGGATATCCGGAAGCAAGTGTAAAAGCAGCAGTGATATAGCTGATACTAGTGTACTTTTCAAGGTACTGTACTGTAGTATTAAATGTTTTCTTTATTTCTTGTGTTTTTTTGTTTTTTATGTATTGTTTGTGTGAAAAGTATCATAAACCTATTACAATATAGTACTATATAGCCAATTGTGTTAGTTGGGTATCTAGGCTAATTTTGTTGGACTTAACGAACAAATTGGACTTACAAACGCGCTCTCAGAACTGAATTTGTTCGTTATGTAGGAGACTTACTGTATTCATCTTTATACCAACACAGTTGTAAAATATAACTTCTAATGTTTTTTTATGGAGGAAGGGACTGATGAAGGTGACAATGTCTGGAAGCCCCAGAAGCCCTTACCCTGCTGGTCTGCAAAATGGGTTCGTACAGAATCACCTACCCCACCAGTTGCTATGAGGATACATAAATGCCACTTCCTTCTCAAGCAGAGGAATTTGCCTAAAACTGACTTTGCACTTCACTGCTCTCTTAAACTATTGCCCCAATCATTGCCTTGAAGTTTTATGAAAATATTTTATTCTTACAGAACCTTTTATCTTATATGCATTTGTGGGAGATGGAAAGCAAATTCCACGCAGAAAAGGCGACCACAGGCTTTGTCCATCACAGATGTTCAACTGGGACTAGTTGTTTTGAACTGAGTGGGGGGCAGTCAGGCAAACACTTCAAGAGATCGTATCTTTGCAGCACATGTGTTGCTGCAGATCTGTTACATGCTGGGGATGAAAGCGCTTTTAGAGAACATCTTTCTGTGGATCCCAAATCTGTGTGACCATCAAAATCACCCCAGGGGACATCATCCTCATTGCAGATCTTCTAAATTAGCATATATAAGGACAAGGCTGTATATGCTGAATATGCGTTCATGTGTGTGTCCTCAGTGTGTGTGTGTGTGTGTGTGTGTGTGTGTGTGTGTCCCCACATGAGCAGAAGAATCAGCCAGACTTGCAAATCGCTGCTTTTGAATGTCTCTTGTGCCAGATATTCTCTGTTTGCATCTCAGATCCACTCTCATCCCTCCTCCACCCCACAGGCAGACTCTTAGCAACGGCATCAATGGGTTCGTTTGCCCTCTGGGTTCCAACTGGGTTCGGCCCACGGAGGCATTGCCAGGGGAGACAGTTAGAGGAGAGTGAGGTGAGAACAAGCATTTCTCTACCTGGCCCCTCCACCCCACAAAGTTCCTCTATCTCTGGCCCACTTCTGCAGCTGTAGCTCTCTCCAGGTTCTGGGAAATACTCCCTACCCTGGTCCCTCTAGGCAACCGAGAACCCCAGCATGCTTCACCCTCCCTCACTTGGCTTCCATGACCTACCCCACCCTTGGAAATAGGCCCTTCATTAAACTCCTCCAGACTGTGCCATCACTTTCCCGCTGGGACCCTGAGTACTCTCATCCTGTAGTGTAATTTTCTTGCAGGTAATTCTACCATCCAAATATGCTCGCCTTCAGGGTCTGGAAATGCAATACCAACATTTACGTTATGTTATAACAGTGTACTCTCTGTGGATTAAAAACAAAAACAAAATAAAACTAACATTGATGCTTTGCTTTAGCCCGACAGCACTGGATGAGATTGCTATTATCAGCATCATGGTAGCTGAAGACATTGAAGTACCACAAAAGGAAGGTAACTGGGTCGCACTTCAAGGAAGTGGTGGAGCCAGGGCCCCAACATGGCAGCTGCCTCTCACCTGGGCTCCGCATTCTCCTCTTTGGCTAAACCCCTCAACACCCCACGGAGGAGGTGGCCATCAGATCTGGCATGCAGAATTCACTTTTCACCGGCTGGCTAGCTATGGCTCCTAGACTGTAGCCTTCTCAACTGCACTCCAGCCTTGTTTCAAATTCTGGAAAGGCCTTTGGTGAAATAACTGTTTCCCTGTGAATGATGGGCCTAAAATTCATGCCACGAATCTGGGAGCCGTCAGCTTTTCTTCTTTTTGTTGCTGAGACAGCACTTTAAAACATAATGTGTGGCCACATCAGAGTGGGTATTTTCCAGGAAAAAAGCTTGCTTCTACTTAAGTTTTATGGGGGTCCCACTTAACATCCCCTTTGGAGCGCACACAAAGCTTTTCTGGTTGAGTCTGTCCCAAGGAAACCCATCGGACCAAAAGCCACATCATCTGGTCCAACAGATGAAGGGGAGGAGGGACTCTTTTTAGAGGAAATGGGACATTTTTTGCTTTTCTTTAACTCTTTGTAGGCAGAGAGGAGGGTGAATGTGCATCATACCTGGAAGTAATTATTTTCCTTTCCAGGAATCACTTATAATCTTAGATGTTGAGATGAGACCTGGAACAGGGGATCCTTCCCATTTTGAGAGAGAAACATTGGATCTACAGCCTGTCTTGTTGTTTAATTTTTGCTGGGCTTCAGTTACCTCATTGAAATCCGAGACAATGATGTCCATTTAAAGGGAAATTGCAAGGATTATGGCGGATTATAAAAGTCAGCACACTACACAAATGTAAACTATCTTTTGCCTTTGTGATCTCTTGGACCCCATAATTTAAAAATATTTTTATTTTGAGTTTTGCATCTTTTATTCAGGTCCCCTGGATATGGTCCCTTGAGCACATTTCTATTTTTCCCCTACAAATATATATCCCAGTAAAGCTGAGCCTGATGGCGAAGACAGCATCTTCACTCAGTCCAGTCACTTGGGATTAAGAGTGAGTATTGCACCCAGATTTGTGAAAAGGCCAGTGGGGTCACACAGAGCTGGGTTTGAGTCCCACCTCTCCTCTGATGGGCTGTATAATCAGGACCAGCTCTTTGTTCAAAAAGTATTAAAATTCTCCTGAGGATGACAACAGAGCATGAAACCAAGCATAAGTGGGGGGGTAGGGTCCTTTCTGAGTGTGGGACCCTGTGCGCCTGCACGTAACCTTGTGTGTGACCTTGAGGGGTTCATTTAACTGCTCTGGGCCTTGGTTTTCTCATCTTTAAATGAAGGGAGAATGACTGTCCATCAAGGCTGATGGGCATAGCACAGGTCTTGGCTCAAGCAGAAGCTCAGAAAGCAGAGCTGTTCTATCCTTCATAGTCCTTTCCAATATCATTTGGCTTATGGGTTATGAGCAACATTGATGCTGCTTTAGCTTATTTCTTGCATTAATCATTTTTTAGCCCAATGGGCAGCGACTTTAGTAGGCTAAAAGGAGCAGGAAATCTAGATGAACTGGGGGTGGGAGTAACTGTCATTACCCAAAGTTGATTATTATGAACTATTATGGCTGAGTCCAAAATGAGCAGAAAAAAAAAAAATTCTTTTGAAAATGAGTTAGAGTGGAAACAGACTAAACAAACAAAGAAACAAGAAAGAACCTCTTGGAGCATTGCATTCCTAGTGGGCAATCGGGTCATCAATATTCAGGGATTAGCCAACTACGGCCCGCAGACCATATCCAACCCACCAGCTGTTTTTATAAATAAAGTTTTATTAGAACACAGTCACATCCATTCATTAACCCATTGTCCGGGGCTGCTTTCATGCCACAATGGTAGAGCTGAGTAGCTGAAACAAAGACCATTTGATCACAGAGGCGTTACAGAAAAAAAATTGTTGACCCAGGGTTAATACAGGCTTTGCAGAGTTGCTGTGTGTGTGGAACAAGGTGATAGATGAGAATAAATATACTTTGTAAAGGCAATAATACTGCAGAAATACAAGAGATGATTAGTCCTTAACACTGACGCACTGTGTTGTTGGGTCTACTACAAAGCTGCTTGAAAAAAATGAAAAAATACACAGGATGTAATTAAGTGATCAACCAGTCAACACGTTACTGGGTGCCAATTATGGGCAAAGCACCTTGGTAACTATCCCCTCAGGGATGCAGTTGGGCTGGCCGAGCAGCTGGAGAGCCATGCCAGGACTGTGGAGGATAAAACAAAGGAAAAAGAAAATAAAGGAAAACATAGGCTCAGTTCCTAAAAAATCAAACCTCAATTTCTTCCAGTAGTCTCCAGCCCTGATATAGTTAAATTCTCAGCTGTGGTTTCTTAGGGGGAAAAAAAAGAGAAAACTCCCAGTGCTTTGGGAAAGCGGCCAGTCCCCGACATTGGAGCCCTTGGGTTTTGGGGGTGGTGATAAAGAGACCCACATTCTCCTCCATCATGGAAGGTTAAATATCCACATTGAACTTTTAGGAGTACACATTTAATGTTGCTGCTCGGCTGCAGAAGTGCTAGGAGCCTTCATAAAGGTATATAACGTGGGCTTATTCAGCCCCCAACACATGCTTCCCTGCTGAGATCAGGGCGAATGTTCTTTAGTGCACACACAAAACCAGACTGTATGAGCAAGCCGGTCGGCTGCAGGCCTCTTGGCAGATTTCCATGATTGTTATGGTGGGCAGAGTGCCATGGGGTGATTCGCTGCAGTGAGGCTGCAGCCAGGGCTTCTGCCCAAAGCGCATCAAATTCTCCCATCTCTAATCACTTGACCACCGGTCCTTTCAACTACAAACCTGACCCCTGCGCCGGACCGTCCACCATCCTGCCAAATTCGAATAACAAGCTCCAAAGCAGCTCCTGTTGCTGGATGAAGCACACCTTCCTCTAAGTGGGGATTCATAGTCCCTCTCTGGGCACAAAGCCATGAGCTGAAACCCCCTTTCATCCTGAGATGGGGCTGTGCTGACTGATGGTTAGAGCTCTCTTCTGGGTCTCTGTCAACACATGCAAGTAAGATGATTAAATACAGGGAGAGCCATAAAAACAATTGCCTTTGTCAAACATCTTACTTTCTTGTCTCAACAATGACAGTCTTTTATTTTAAAATAACGACCCCTCTCCTTAAGACTATGTGGACCTCTGAGGCTACTAACCCACCTTGTTATACGCCTGATTATTGTAACAGATCACTTCTTAGGAGAGAGGTTCTGACCTCTGTGGACCCCTGAGGACTCTCATCTCTCCTTCTAGTTCAGATGATGATCACCACTTCCTGCTCATCTTCTAAGGACATTATATTGATAAAAACGTATGAGATCATGTCTGAATAAACCTCTAGAGGTGAAGCTCAGAGCCTGTTTTCACATCCCCTTTTTCTCCATTCTCTCCTGACCTCTTTTTCTCTACTTTTGCTCACAGAATTCCACTCCCAGTGAGAAGGAAATTCCCTGTGGCAATCTCAGAAGGCTCACACTCAGCACCTACCCTACATCTTTCCTAGGGGCATGTTCATTATGAACCGAAGATGCACCCCAAAATGGTGTGCAGTAACCATTACTCATATGTTTACATTGAAAATGCGGAATTTTTGTTCTTGGAGTGCAGCAAGCACATGCATTATTGAAATGCTATATAATCATAAAATCGAGGCCACACCAACATCCCGACAGATAATCTCCAGATTCTAATATCACTCGCGTGCTCACCAGACCCTCTCAGGTGTGGCTTCTTTGTAAAAAAAAATTTTTTTTAATGCTTTTTCCTCTCTAACATTCCCGCAACATTTCTATTTCTCTGCAAAATGTCCCCCTTGTGACATGACTTCCTTTGAAAATCTCTCCAGTGGAACCAGCTTCTCTTGATTTTGGTTGAGCATCACCTCATCTCCCAGCTCACTGGGAAGAGTGTCCTCTCACAGGCTGGTCCCTTTGACTCCCTCCTGTGCAAGCTCAATGCCTACTTTCCTCCTTCCTTGCTTCCTTCTCTCCTGATACCAAAGCCATCTTCTGTATTTTCTCCAAGGCTCATCCACCTGGTTGTACCCCTGATTCTAACTGGGATATCACCAAGTAAATTTTGCCCTATGTTCTTGGAATCTTAGCCTATTTCATCGCCACTGAATCATCCCTTAAGCTTAACAAATATGCTACAAATATGTACATTATCTACACTTACACCTATACTCACATCTACACCTATATCAAGATCTTCTGAAAATTTACAAAGTTGACTTAGGAAAACAAAGTAAAGATGTACTTAAAATTGAAAAGGAGGTCCATTTGGGGTTGATAATATTACTAGATATAGAAATATGTTCTAAAGCAGTAACAATTAAAATTGTTATGCTAATAAAACAACCACATAGCCCACCAAAACTTTCAATAAATTGTGTTGATTGAATAAATGAATGTCCATTAATATATGATAGAAAAAGATAGATAAAGGATAAATATCTAATGCATTGTTTTATAACTATTAAGGCCCAAACTTGAATAAAATTTGCTCTACATCTCAGAGCATGCAAAATAAATTCCAAATATATTAAAGAATTAAATGGGGCTTTGCTGGTGGCGCAGTGGTTAAGAATCCACCTGCCAATGCAGGGGACACGGGTTCAAGCCCTGGTCCAGGAAGATCCCACATGCCGCGGAGCAACTAAGCCCGTGTGCCACAACTACTGAAGCCCGCGCACCACAACTACTGAAGCCTGCATGCCTAGAGCCGGTGCTCTGCAACAAGAGAAGCCACTGCAATGAGAAGCCTGCTCACTGCAACGAAGAGTAGCTCCCGCTAGCCACAACTTGAGAAAGCCCATGCACAGCAACAAAGACCCAACACAGCCAAAAATTTTAAAAAATAAAATAAATAAAATAATATGGCCATTTTTAAAAAAAGAGTTAAATGATAAAAATACAGAAAATATAGAAAACAAAATATTTTCAAAACTTAAATCAAATTGACCATCAGATTTCTAGAATTTAGAGAAAAGTCACAAAGTTAAAGCTCAATGAATTACATTTATATAAAACTAAAATATTTTATGTAAGAAACAATGAAAAACTAAAAGAAAATTAAAATAACTAAATATAAGGCATCTACAACAAATATGACAGAGAGAATATTGTACATATAAAGAAATCTTTTCATTTATTTATATATGAGAGAACTTATTTTTCATTTGCAAACTGATTGTTTATGTTACTCACCAGTTTTTCTCTATTTTCCTTACTAATTTGTAGGAGCTTTTAATACAGAATGCAAATTGAGTCATTGCCATATATTTTACAAATATATTTTTTATTTTTTCAATTGTTTTAAGAATTACTTTATGGTTTTTTAAATGTTTATGAAATACAAATCAATCAATCATACTTAGAAAGGACTTCCCTACCTCCTAATTACAGAAATCCACCTATGCTGTATTTTTTTGTCTAAATTTCACTTTAATATATTATTTTTTGTTTTGTTTGTTGAAGGTTGAAGAGAGATCTTGCTTAATTCTTTCTATAATATCATTATCCTGGCATTAATTTTTGATGAATCTACTTTTGCCCCACCAATATGAAACTGGTGAAATTCTGTGTTTAGCACACACTAGATTTTAGCAGACACGTGCACATAAACAACAGACATGCACTAGTCTGATTTTTAGAAACCGATCAATTGATTCTGGTGCCAGTGCCAGTTATTCAGATTGCTTGAAGCTTGGTAATACATTTTAACATCCTGCAGGGTAAGTCCTACCTTATCCTGAACATTCTTGCACACGTACTTATCAGCTTTAGGTTCATTGAGTAAAACTCCTCTTAATATTTTTGAAATAGGACTATGGTAAATTACTGGATTAAACTGTGGGAGAAGTGTAAGAGAATCGGGCATGGTTATATGCTGCCTGTGAATATGTAACTAGCTCCAGCCTTTCTGGAGTTCGACTTGGCAATGTAGATCAAGAACTTTAAAACTACAAACACCCTGAGACCCAGTCATTCTGGTCTTCATCATGATTCTAAGTAAATAAAGATGTCCCAGAACAGATGTCTATAAATGTCTTGTAGTTTGTCATGTGACAATATTGGAAACACACAAATGGCCAGTGGCAGGCTGGATAAACCATGGTGCCCTCATACAATGAAATTCAACAGAAATGTATTAAATACCACAAACAGTTGTTCACCTAGAAAGTAATTGCAAAACAGCATTATGATTCCATTTTGTTAGAAATTGAGACATATGACTAAAACAGATCATAGCTAGATCCAGTGGTATGTGATCCATGTTTAACAACCGGCTCTCCGGGAAGATAAAGCCCTGATTTGCAGTCCTTGCTGCTTTCTCTGGGGTAAATACACCCACCATGACCGATCTTAAGGTATCAGCACTATGCCACTGAATGCAGAGTTGGGAAGAAATGTGTATAATCAGCTCTCCTGAGCCAGAGTAAGCTATCTTCACCAAGCCACTGGATGGATAGGGAGAAAGGGAAGAGAGAGATACAACTACATAAACCTAAGAGAAGGTGGAAAAATTAAAGTAGCACCACGGCAGGCACCAGGATTATTTGTGGGGTGGATTTGGAGCGCCAGAGACACGGCTGAACCGGTCCGCACTGGAAATGAGCAAGAATTAACTGGGGAGTCAGGAGAGAGAGAGAAAGAGAGCAAGACTGAGCAGTGATGGGAGGTTGGCCCTCAAAGTCCAACAATCGCTAAGAAAACATTAAGAGCAGGAATATCTCACACAGAATTCAGATCACTTGAATTCTGTAGTGAAGATTCACATTGTCTCCAAAGTCCCTGTAAAGTCTGCCTACGACCCAGCAATCTCATTCCTGGGCATATACCCTGAGAGAGCCATAATTCAAAAAGAGTCATGTACCACAATGTTCATTGCAGCGCTATTTACAATAGCCAGGACATGGAAGCCACCTAAATGCCCATCGACAGATGAATGGATAAAGAGGATGTGGCACCTATATACAATGGAATATTACTCAGCCATAAAAAGAAACGAAATTGAGTTATTTGTAGTGAGGTGGATGGACCTAGAGTCTGTCATGCACAGTGAAGTAAGTCAGAAAGAGAAAAACAAATACCGTATGCTAACACATATATATGGAATCTAAAAAAAAAATTAAAACGTTCTAAAGAACCTAGAGACAGGACAGCAACAAAGATGCAGACATAGAGAATGGACTTGAGGACACGGGGAGGGGGAAGGGTAAGCTGGGACGAAGTGAGAGAGTGGCATGGACATATATACACTACCAAATGTAAAATAGCTAGCTAGTGGGAAGCAGCTGCATCGCACAGGGAGATCAGCTCGGTGCTTTGTGACCACCTAGAGGGGTGGGATAGGGAAGGTGGGAGGGGGACGCAAGGGGGAGGAGATATGGGGATATATGTGTACGTATAGCTGATTCACTTTGTTTTACAGCAGAAACTAACACAACATTGTAAAGCAATTATACTCCAATAAAGATATTAAAAAAAAAGTCTGCCTACTTCCGTGTGTGTGTGTGTGTGTGTGTGTGTGTGTGTAGATCCCTTCTTCTAAAAAGGGGAAAGAGTGGCAGCTGGGAGCAGGAGTCAGAGACAAGCTGCTGGTGGCTATACTGGGGTGAGAGCAGTGCAGGTGATGAGCAGTAACGCTATTAATGATGCATTTGAGAGGCACAGCCTCCGGGATTAGCCGAGATTCTCCTGTAGCCAGACTGGCACCGTTTTGCAGACTAGCGTCCAAGTATCCTGACTTAGGATGCTTTGAGTGAACTGCCCTTGGTGGAAGGAATTACATTTTATTATCATACAGCACAAGCCTCGTATGCAGTGCACTTAACTGGCCAGTCCTACCCCTTAAGAAACATAGTTCTGACATCGTTCTGTGTCACTCCCCTGCTCAGCAGCCCTTCACTGCTCCCAGTTGCTTCCTGTGAAGTCCGTACTCCTTGAAGTTGGTCTCCATGAATTAGCCCAACCTGCGTCTTCAGTGTATCTTGCAGGACTTCCTTTCAAGCCATCAAAAGCCCCCATCAAACCTATCACCTGTTCCCTTAGAGAAACCCTGCTATGGCAGACCGTAGGACTGTCAAAAAATTTACTGTCCTTCCCTAGAAGGTCCATCCCTGAGGGACAAATGCTTCTTGCCCCACTGGCATCGGGCTTGACCTGGTGACAGGGCTTTCCCCAGTGCAGTGGGAGGGAGCTTCGGCACAGAAGCTGAAGAGCCTTGGTTCTGTCTTCATTCTCTCTCCCCTTCCACGAGGCCAGCTTGCCCCCGCTGCACAGAAGACCCTGAAGGGCACTGTCAATTGAGTTGGAGGACTCAAGCAAGGGCCCTGGCACATTTCTGAGGAGAAAAGATTGAGGAGTGAGCTTCTGGGAACCTCAAGTTCAATACTGACCACCCTCCACCCGCACACACAAATGACCTTGCCCCTTCCTTCCACCCTTCTGGCTCTACTCCCTTGGCAAGCAGACCCAGGAGTAGGGTGGCTTCTGCCCAGAGCCCCGGCAGGGCTTGGGACAGGGTTCCTTTGCCCTCCCAGCTGAGTCCTGGGGTGGTCGTCCTGGGAAGCTGAGAAGTAGCCGCAGGGAGGCGTCCATACCCCTCACCTCCTGCAGGGCGGGGCTATGCCATTCATGGACACACTCAGCTCAAAGTGTGTCTTGTCTCTTCCAAAAGTGTGTCTTGTCTCTTCCTGCACATCCATCACTCCCATCCTCCCTGCAGACTGCTGGCTCCTCACCAGCCAGGCCGGGCCAGGCAGCAGTCAACAGTGGGAGGCCCCTCCAGCCAGATTTCCCAGGTCTGATCCTGCCTCTGCCACTTACCAGCTATGCGCTCCCAAGCAATTTGCTTAACCACTCTGAGCCTCATTTCCCCATCTGATATTAGCTTTTTGCATATTCCCAGCCCATCTGATCTGGGCTGATAACACCAGTACTTACCTCATAGGGTTGTTAAGAGGATTCAATGGGCTAAAATTTGCAACCCCCCTAGAACAGCACCTGAACACTCCCTGCACTTTATTACAGTGTTCGTTCAATAAATGCTCCCTTCCTGTAAAGGCTGATCATCTAGCTTTTCCTAGGTTGATGGAAGTTTATGTTTGCTAATACCTGATAAATAACAAAGAGCTAGAGAATTATTTCCAATGAGATGGGATTCGATTTATTGTGTAAAGTACAAAGGACAGACCTAGGACAAGGCATTGAAATGTGTTCATTCATTCATTTTTCAGCAGGTATTTCCTTTTTTTTCTTTCTTTTTTTAACTTTTTATTTTATATTGGAGTATAGTTGACTAACAATGTTGTGATAGTTTCAGGTGTACAGGGAAGTGATTCGGTTATATACATACATGTATATATTCTTTTTCAAATTCTTTTCCCATTTAGCTTGTAACATAGTATTGAGCAGAGTGCCCTGTGCTATACAGTAGGTCCTTGTTGGTTATCCATTTCACATATAGCAGTGTGTACATGTCAATCCCAAACTCCCTAACTCTCCCTCTCCCCCACCCTTCCCCCCTGGTAACCATAAGTTCGTTCTCTAAGTCTGTGAGTCTGTTTCTGTTTTGTAAATAAGTTCATTTGTATCATTTCTTTTTAGATTCTGCCTATAAGTGATATCATACGGTATTTCTCTTTCTCTGTCTGACTTACTTTACTCAGTATGACAATCTCTAGGTACATCCGTGTTTCAGCAGGTATTTCTTGAGAGCCCCTGTACCCATCCCTGGGGCTATGACAGTGAACAAAACAAACAAAATTTCTCACCCTTGTGAAGACAGCTTATAGCAGGAATTGGAGGGAGACAATAAACACAATGACTAAGATAAACATCCATACTGTGTTAGGTGGCGAAAACTGCAAAGAAGAAAAATAGGTCAGGAAAGGGAGAAAGGATTGCCCATTTAGATGAGTGTGGCCAGCAAGCGAAAGGCCAGCTTAGGGAGACAGATCTTTTTTTTTTTTTTTAACTTTTTAAATATACATTTATTTATTTATTTATTGGCTCCATTGGGTCTTCGTTGCTGCACATGGGCTTTCTTTTTCTTTTTTTTAACATTTTTATTGGCGTATAATTGCTTTACAATGGTGTGTTAGTTTCTGCTTTATAACAAAGTGAATCAGTTATACATATACATATGTTCCCATATCTCTTCCC
The DNA here is from genome assembly GCF_028564815.1 of Eubalaena glacialis. Classification (NCBI taxonomy): domain Eukaryota; kingdom Metazoa; phylum Chordata; class Mammalia; order Artiodactyla; family Balaenidae; genus Eubalaena; species Eubalaena glacialis. The sequence goes on along the minus strand of NC_083717.1, from coordinate 35,012,770 downwards.
TCTTGCGACAGGGAGGCAGATCTTTAAGGCAGGTTGTATTTAACCACCTTTCACATAACTTGGACCGACAATGATTCGAAAATCAAGTTCGCCTCTTTCCTAAACCTCCAATCTCAGGTGATGCAAAGCAAACCAATGAATGTCTTTTTGCATATTCCCAAGCTAAATATTGAACTTGGAAATTCTTCCACGAACATGGCGGCCGGGCCAGGGTAAGCAAAGCGAATGGTCCACATCTATGTTTGCCGAATTCCATTTTGAAAAGAGATCTTAGTTAGAAGCTTCAGCGACTGAAAGTTCCCTGCCCAGACAACAGTTGGCTGAACAATTCACAAGGAAATAAAAAGAGAGCCTTAAGCAGGGGTTGCAGACTACTTCTCCTTCCGAACTCTCCGTATGGAAATCCCAGGGTGTTCAGGAAGAGCGAATAATTACACAAGAAGACTCATGCCAAAAGGGACACAGCCCCCAACATTGTGCTTTCTGCTTCTCATACTAATAGGAATCAACCCTGCTGCTACGATTTGTTATCTTCTGGGTTTATTTATCACTTCTTCTACAAACCTCACTCAGATCCCAGTTTCAGAACCTCTGTCATTTGTCATTAAGACTAATTGCTCGTGGGAAAGGAGCCTGACTGCAGATGGAAAGACTTGAAGGGCGGGCTGACTTAGGCTGAGCCGGGTGTCTAGCTCTCTTTCCTGGACCTCTGCTCCCATCAGCACATATACGCAAGCCTGATGGAGGGGTGGAGAGGAGGAAAGGGCTCCCTCTGACATTGCTCTGGGAAGGCTTGACACTATGTTTCCCAAAGCAAGAGGAGCCCCCAGCCCCTGGGGAGCCACGATGACTTAGCTAGCCCCCCTGCATCTAAAGCCTCCAGGCTGCGGCACCCTCAGGAGGCATGACAGGACCAGGAATGCTATGGAGCAGAATGCCTTGCCCCTCTTTAGGATGTGGCTGCGGAATGATGCTAGGGACATCAGAGGAAAGGAGAGCGGGCTTTTCTCTAGGAAGGTTAGCAGAGCTACCAACTGGACCATAATGACCTGCCCCGAATAAATTTCACCTGAACCAGCTGTCATGTCCTAATTTTCCTGCCTCCAGGCCCCAAAAGGGAACAGGAAATATTGAGAATACACACAATTTTTTTTTTGAACAAAGGCTACATTTTTTGCAAGTTGTACCTTTAAAACCAATAACTAGCCATTGCTTCTAGCCAGGTGTGCTGGTCTTAGGTAAGGAAACGTAAGAGGACCTTAAAGGGTGTGCAGACAAAGGCACCATATTGGAGGCGTTGAAACAGGTCACACCCATGTAAGAGATGCAAGCTTTTGTTTTCAATTGTCTGTGTGTGTGTGTGTGTGTGTGTGTGTGTGTGTGAGGTCTGCCATTATACATGAAAATTCAAATTTTGCCCAATATAGGAAAAGAGCTCAAATTCCCCAGGGGCGCCTCTTGCTTTGGGAGAAGCTCAAATTCCTTATTTTTCTTTATAGATTTTTGTTCAAGCCAGTAACTCTCTATGGGATCCCAATTTTCTCTAGCTGGCCAAGTAAAGCAAAACTCAGATAGCACGTGCCCAGAGTCAGGACCCCCTCCATGTCCCCTGTACCCCATCTCCTGAGAAGCTGCTGGAATGACTCCTTTGGAAACTCTCAGGGACCCCGCAACCAGCACCAACATCAGTGTATCCTGGGCACTGCCTGGGATGGTTAACATCATGTGTCATCTTGGCTGAGCCACAGTGCCCAGGTATTTTCCCAAGTGTTATTTGGCATGTTTCTGTAAGGGTGTTCTTTGGATGAGATTAACATTTAAATCTCTCTCTCTGTCTCCATATATGTATATTATATACATATATATATAAAAATAAATGTATACATACATACGTCCTGTTGTTTCGGCTTCTCTGGGGAACCCTGACTAATACACTGCCCAAGAGCGTTTGTAAAAATGGCATGCACATTGGGGTTAATATATACACTACTATATATAAAATAGATAACCAACAAGGGCCTACTGTATAGCACAGGGAACTCTACTCAGTATTTTGTAATAACCCAAAGGGGAAAAAAATCTGAAAAAATAGATATATATGTATGTAGAATTGAATCACTTTGCTGTACACCTGAAACTAACACAACATTGTCAATCAACTATGCTGCAATTTAAAAACAAGAATGAACCCTATACATGAAATAAAAAGAAAACCAGCACGTACCTCTGTTAATGTTTTGGCCAACATTCTCTCAGATGACTCTCTAAGGGCACATATTCTCATTCACACTGACGTGTAGACATCTTTTAAAAGGTGTCACTGTGTTTTGCTGTTCTAGAGCTTGTCTATTGCACTGGACAACATATCATGCACCCCTCCCCATGATACATATTACTTCTCATTAAAGGGTTCCTGTATACCGTTATTTATTTGAGTTCCATTTGGAAGTCCACAGAAAATTGTTTTCTATTTTTTAACTATTAATAATTCTGTGAGGACCAGCTTTTCACATATGGCTCTCACATTCGTGTTCTTCTCTGTTTAGGGGAATTTCCTTGACGCGGGATTGACGGTTAGATCACGGGTGTATACAGTTTGTGTGTTGATGAGAGACGTCTAACTGTCCAGGCGTCAAACCTGTCTCATGATTCTGTATACTCTGCAGCAGCTCCTGCCAGGACTAGGGGACCAACATACAGTCAGTGGCTCGTCCTGATGGATGCCTCAGCCATGCGCAGCCGGGCCAGCTCCTTAGCAGCCTTAGAGCTGTTTTTGGTGGGAAGAGATGGGAGGTTTGGGGTCGGGAGGGCACAGTTAAAGGCAATGTTGGGTAGCAGAACCCTGTTTTGACCTTCTCCCATTTGCCTCCACCACATAAATAACTCTCCAAATCTCCAGAGCCTCTGGATCCCGGGTCACCCTGGAGATTAGATGTGGACTTCGTTTGTGGTGTGCCCTGGGATTCTAGAACCTCAGGATTGGACAGCTTTGGCTCTGGGATGACTCCCCATTAGCTGGGCTTGCCAAGCATCTCACAGAGCCAGCACCTAGTAGATTTCCAGATGTCTTTGTGAAAACTACACACTGAGATAATTGCTCAAGTTCAGAGGTGAAGTTCGTGCTGATGTCTCTGTCCATATTTAAGGACCAGGAAAAGAAAAAACTAATTAGTAAATGAAACAAAACATACTATATCCTCACCGAAGATACTAAATGTGGCCAGAAAGCTTTCAGTCATCAAGACAAACCCAACACTCAACAGGCTGAAAGCTGGTGTCAGAGTCTCCCTCCGTCTGGACACTTGGAGCTGGCATGACGGGCTGCCCTCCTAGAGGAGCTGTGGGCGGGCACAGAGGCCTGGCACTTCATGCAGGACTGCAGTCTCTACCCGCTTATACTGTTGTCCTCTGCAGAGATGGATTCTGGGTTCTAACAATTTTGCAAATCTGAGCTCAATTCTGCTTGCGGTAGAGTTTACATTTGACTATGCAAATGCTGCTCCCTAGTGGGAATTTAAAATAAAACACTGAGAAATCTCTCCAACCTCCCACCAGTGTATTTGGAAGAGATCCGGGAATCCTGTCCAACCCTCTCAACTCATAATTGAGGAAACTGAGGCCCAGGTAAGAAAAAGTAGCGTCTCAAGGTCACACACTAAGTGGCACATTTAGGACGAAACCAGAAACCTTCATTACCACCCTGTAATATGTAACATCTCTGGTCACAATGAATGAAAATATTCTTCTGAGAAAACTTCACGTTTCTTGGGAGAAAAATCACTCTAGAAAAGGCCACTGTCCTTTGGTTTGCTGGGCGGGACAGCAGGAGGTGTTTTGGTTTTATTTTTGTTTATTTCTTTGTTTTGGTGTATGAATACTTTAGGTACAAATTCTATCAGTAGATTTCATTGTGATTTTTGCTTTGTTCTTTACACACATAGTAAATTTTTTACAATGATTATCATTTTTACAAAAGCCATGAGCAATTTTCAAAAAATAAATCACAGCAAGAAAAAGATAACTATATTACTTAAATCATTGATTTGTGAAAATGACTATACGTTAGTGTCTAAAATGTGGGCAGGGACTTCCCTGGTGGCGCAGGGGTTAAGAATCCACCTGCCGAGGCAGGGGACACGGGTTCGAGCCCTGGTCCGGGAAGATCCCGCAAGCCGCGGAGCAACTAAGCCTGTGAGCCACAACTACTGAAGCCCGCGTGCTCTAGGGCCCACGTGCCACAACTACTGAGCCCACGTGCCACAACTACTGAAGCCCCCGTGCCTAGAGCCCATGTGTGCGCCGCAACTACTGAAGCCCCCGTGCCTAGAGCCCGTGCTCCACAACAAGAGAAGCCACCGTAATGAGAAACCCTCGCACCGCAATGAAGAGTAGCCCCTGCTCGCCGCAACTAGAGAAAGCCTGTGCACAGCAACGAAGACCCAATACAGCCAAAAATAATTTTTAAAATAAGATAAAATAAAATGTGGGGATCCTGTTACTGTCCTTGGAAGCAAAAAAAGAAAAAAAGAAGAAAGAAACAGGTCTAAGTTTACTTGTATATTTTCTTTCACCTTTTTCCTTTAGTGCCTATCACATTTTAGAAAAATAAATAGACGAAAAAAAATGTTTTCATCTGGGGCTTCCCTGGTGGCGCAGTGGTTGAGAATCTGCCTGCCAATGCAGGGGACACGGGTTCGAGCCCTGGTCTGGGAGGATCCCACATGTCGCGGAGCAACTGGGCCCGTGAGCCACAACTACTGAGCCTGCGCGTCTGGAGCCTGTGCTCCGCAACAAGAAAGGCCGCGATAGTGAGAGGCCCGCGCACCGCGATGAAGAGTGGCCCCCGCTTGCCGCAACTGGAGAAAGCCCTCGCACAGAAACGAAGACCCAACACAGCCAAAAATAAATAAATAAAAAATAAAGAATTAAAAAAAAAAAAATGTTTTCATCTATCTTTTCTCCTAGTCTGAGACTACAGGCACAAGCAGCCAGTGGTTCTGGAAGCAGAGAGAACTTACCTGTGCTCGCGCCAGTGTGTTAAGTGGAAGGAGCAAAGAAACAGAGAAGGAGGGAGCTGGTGGGCCCCTAAATCGCCTTCAGTCTGTCCTGCTCCCCCAACTCTGTGCAGCCCATGCCCAGGCCAGCAGCCCTGCGGGAGTGACAGCATCATTCTGTTCTCCCTTCCACACATCCAGGGAACTTCAATCCCAGACTTGAAACTGCACAGCAAAGGAGATAAATCTTCACCCTAAACCTTATGTCCCTAATCTCGTAAGCACACGTGGCCTCTTGTTCTCTCTCCCTTGCTCTTTTCTTTTCCCACCCAGCACAAAACCACAGCTTGCTTTCCCTTCAGTGTTAAGTAATTACTAAATAAATAAATGTGGGAAAGAGAGAAACCTAGACTCAATTAATTTTGCTTGAGCAGACCCATGAAGACTCTTCTACACCCTGAGGAAACTTGACTACATTAAGCCCCCTACATAGGAACGAGTTCCGTTCCAAGAGCGTGTTCATAAGTCCAATTTGTTTATAAGTCCAACAAAGTTAGCCTAGGTACCCAACTACCTCAATCGGCTATATACCACTGCTTTTATGCTTGCTTCTGGACATCCTGGGCTTGAAATAAAGATACTGCACTACTGTACTCTACACAGTACTGTAAAGGACACAAAAGCACAGCCACTTGTAGACGGTGCACACATGGGATAGTGTACGCCAGACACGTGAACTGACTTGCTTGATTGGACATGTGAATGCACGTTCACATCTTTGAAAGTTCGCAACTTGAAGGTTCGTATGTAGAGGACTTACTGTAACAAGGTTAGTAGTAATAATCATAATTTTTAGAATTATTAACTAATTATAGTTTTCCCTGTGTTTGGTTAGCATTTTACGGTTTACAGCACTTTCACATACGACCGGCCATGGCTCCTTTACTGTTTACTGGGAGACAATCACTTCTACTTGGGTTTCTCTATACTCACCACAACCCATAAGGTAGTGGCATCAGCCCCATTTTACAGAGCACAAAATCGATGCTTCAGATGTTGGTAACTGGCCAAAGCCACGTCATAAACATATGGGAGGCCAGAGACTCCAGCCAGGCCTATCTGCCTCTGCTTCCCCCTGCTTTCTCAGCTCTGTGTGTCCCACATGGCCAAGGGAGGGTGGTCATTGGGAGGATGTCAGTATTTCCCTTCCACAGATTAAGACACGGATTTTTAGGGAAGCTAAATGTTTCGCCTGAGGATTTGAACTTGGGCCTTCTGACTCCAGTGTATATGCTTGTTCAATCCCACACGAGCTACCTACAGATGGAACTCTGATCTCCAGGCCTCCTTAGGCCTAACCCAGAGCTCCCTGCCTCTAGGAAAGGGGGCTGGAAAGACAGCCAGCTGCTCAGCCCCATTCACAACAGGAAAGGGGGGTCTAGGTCCTATGTGCCATTTCAGCCTTATTTATACCCCTCCCTTTTTATGCAGGGGCCATACCTGGAATTATAGGAAATTTGGTCTGATTCTATTTTGTTTGTATTAATATAGTTACATCAGCTTTCTCTTGTTTAGTTTTACCCTGTGTTATTTTTCCATCCTTGACTTCCCAACCTTCCATAACCTGCTATGGCTTATGTACCTTTTTTATAGACTGCATAGAGTTGGATTTAGTTTCTTTTACCAAGACTAAATCAATCTTTGTTTAATTCACTGGTGCATTTAGTCCATTTACTGATATATTTGTATGCATTTCAACCATTTTATTTTGCCCCACTTCTCTACTGTTTTTCCTTTTTTTAATCCTCTTTTGGATTGAGGTTCTCTTTCCCCCCTCCTCACTGCAGTTCTGAAAATTCTAAGGTTACCAGATACAGTCAGGACACAACCAGCTCCATATATGTTTATTCTGATGCAACCCCAATTTGCTGTGGCTTCTGGAGTAAAAAAAAACTCCTTTTCTCTCCTGTAAGCCATGCAGTGCTTTAGAAAAGAAGGTTTTACTTAATTTTTTTGGTAGATGAGAACTGACTTATTAGAATAGGATGCTTGTGAGGTTTACAAGTGGGAGGGCAAGAGGGTGCTGCCCTAAGAACTTAGTGGGCTACAGTTTTCTAATCAAAAGGAAAGTGGGCAGGGGGAGAAGACCACCTTCTTCCTCATTCTTGAGTAGACGTCAAGTTTCCATCACAGCTCTTCCTCCATGTCGGGTGGGGAGAGTTTTTTTGTCCCTACATGGTCAAGCCAGGACTGTCATGGTGCAATGGAAATGAGCAAAAAGCCAATAACATATACGAAAATATGTGTTTTACTTACTTTTTTGTTTGGTCTTAAATCAAGCATTTTAGGTCTGCTGCTATATTGTCAGAAAAAAAAAAAACAAAACCTCTACATTTCTTTCTCTATTTTCCCATTCATTCCTTTATTCACTCACTCATTCATTCAACAAACATTTATTGAACACTAATTAGGTGCCAATATTGTTTTAAACAAGTAATACGGTAGGTACTCTTTTGTGATTTGATTTTGTTTGCTTAATATATTGTGGACACATTTCCTGGTCATTGAATATTCTATAAAATCATTTTTGTGTTTTTTATTCATATTGTTAATACATATTGATCAATATGAATAAAAATCATGAAAATGATTTTATATTGATAATACATCTAATTCCAAATTATTAGACAGTAAGGTTGCTTTTTAAAGTGGCTATAATAATAAACCTGTGCTGAACATCCCTGTGGGAAGACCTCTATGCACAGATTACACAGGATAAAAGTTTACATTTGGAATCTGTGTCATAGAGGGTAAAATAAAAGACTAAAAGAGAATTTAATAAGAATTCAATATCTATATTAATAATTCAGAGAATAATTCTATTATTCGGTGTGAAGAGAGACCTTCTAGGAAAAATCTAAATAAAGCAAAAATTTTTTTACCAAGTTTGACACCAAAGACTACATAAAATTTTAAATATCTGTACATAAAAAGTATAAAATTAAATGGCAAGCAACAAAATGGAAAAATATTTACAATGTATAACAGGGGTTAACAGCTGCATTCTGAGAGTCAAATTCTGCCTGCCTCTTATTTTTAAAACAAGTTTCATTGGCACACAGCTACACCCATTCGTGTATGTTTTGTCTACACTGCTTTCACAGGAGAATGGCAGAGCTGAGTAGTTGTGTTGCAAATTGTCAAGTATTTACTATCTGATCCATGAGAGAAAAAGTTTGCCAAACCCTGATACAGATGATAGAAGTTTAGCACCCCTAACATTTAAAAACTCTTACAAATCAGTAAGAAAACGTACTTGTCTGAACAAATATTGACTCTGCATCTGTTTGTGCTGGACCCTATTTCTGAGAATACAGTAGGAACAGGATAGACAGTCCTTGCTCTATGGAGCTGACATTAAAAGTGATGGAAAATAGATAGCTAGTGGGAACCTGCTGTATAGCACAGGGAGCTCAGCTCGGTGCTCTGTGATGACCTAGATGGGTGGGATGGGGTGGAGAGAGGGAGGGGATATATGTATACATATAACTGATTCACTTCATCATACAGCAGAAACTAACACAACATTGTAAAACAAATATACTCCAATTAAAAAAAAAACATAACAAGTAAACAAAAGGGAATGGGGCAGGTAATATATATATATATTAACAAATGAATAAAGTAATATAATTCCAGACATCAGTAAGAGTTGTGAAGATACTAAAAAATAGCAATAATAAACGATGTTGAATTTGGGACCAAGGCTATCTCTGGATGGAAGAGTTTTGACTGTGGTCCTCAGTGGAGTTTCACCTATTATTTTCTTTCTTTATTTTTTTATAACATCTTTATTGGAGTGTAATTGCTTTACAATGGTGTGTTAGTTTCTGCTTTATAACAAAGTGAATCAGTTATACATATACATATATCCCCATATCTCCTCCTTCTTGTGTCTCCCTCCCATTCTCCCTATCCCACCCCTCTAGGTGGTCACAAAGCACCGAGCTGATCTCCCTGTGCTATGCGGCTGCTTCCCACTAGCTATCTATTTTACATTTGGTAGTGTATATATGTCCAGGCTACTCTCTCACTTCATCCCAGCTTCCCCTTCCCCCCACCCCCGTATCCTCAAGTCCGTACTCTAAGTCTGTGTCTTTATTCCTGTCCTGCCGCTAGGTTCTTCAGAACCAATTTTTTTTTTTTTTTTTTTTTTTTTTAGATTCCATATATATGTGTTAGCATACGGTATTTGTTTTTCTCTTTCTGACTTACTTCACTCTGTATGACAGACTCTAGGTCCATCCACCTCACTACAAATAACTCAATTTTGTTTCTTTTTATGGCTGAGTAATATTCTATTGTATATATGTGCCACATCTTCTTTATCCATTCATCTGTCAATGGACACTTAGGTTGTTTCCATGTCCTGGCTATTGTAAAGAGAGCTGCAATGAACATTGTGGTACATGACTCTTTTTGAATTATGGTTTTCTCAGGGTATATACCCAGTAGTGGGATTGCTGGGTTGTATGGTAGTTCTATTTTTAGTTTTTTAAGGAACCTCCATACTGTTCTCCATAGTGACTGTATCAATTCACATTCTCACCAACAGTGCAAGAGGGTTCCCATTTCTCCACACCCTCTCCAGCATTTATTATTTGTAGATTTTTTGATGATGGCCATTCTGACTGGTGTGAGATGATACCTCATTGTAGTTTTGATTTGCATTTGTCTAATGATTAATGATGTTGAGCATTCTTTCATGTGTCTGTTGGCAATCTGTATATCTTCTTTGGAGAAATGCCAATTTAGGCCTCCTGCCCACTTTTGGATTGGGTTGTTTGTTTTTTTGATATTGAGCTGCATGAGCTGCTTATAAATTTTGGAGATTAATCCTTGTCAGTTGCTTCATTTGCAAATATTTTCTCCCATTCTGAGGGGTGTCTTTTCATCTTGTTTATGGCTTCCTCTGCTGTGCAAAAGCTTTTAAGTTTCGTTGGGTCCCATTTGTTTATTTTTGTTTTTATTTCCATTTCTCTAGGAGGTGGGTCAAAAAGGATCTTGCTGTGATTTATGTCATAGAGTGTTCTGCCTATGTTTTCCTCTAAGAGTTTGATAGTCTCGTCTTACATTTAGATCTTTAACCCATTTTGAGTTTATTTTTGTGTATGGTGTTAAGGAGTGTTCTAATTTCATTCTTTTACATGTAGCTGTCCAGTTTTCCCAGCACCACTTATTGAAGAGGCTGTCTTTTCTCCATTGTATATTCTTGCCTCCTTTATCAAAAATAAGGTGACCATAGGTGCGTGGGTTTACCTCTGGGCTTTCTATCCTGTTCCATTGATCTATATTTCTGTTTTTGTACCAGTACCATACTATCTTGATTACTGTAGCTGTGTAGTATAGTCTGAAGTCAGGGAGCCTGATTCCTCCAGCTCCGTTTTTCTTTCTCAAGATTGCTTTGGCTATTTGGGGTTTTTTGTGTTTCTATACAAACTGTGAAATTTTTGATTCTAGTTCTGTGAAAAATGCCATTGGTAATTTGATAGGGCTTGCATTGAATCTGCAGATTGCTTTGGGTAGTATAGTCATTTTCACAATATTGATTCTTCCAATCCAAGAACATGGTATATCTCTCCATCTGTTTGTATCATCTTTAATTTCTTTCATTAGTGTCTTATAGTTTTCTGCATACAGGTCTTTTGTCTCCTTAGGTAGGTTTATTACTAGGTATTTTATTCTTTTTGTTGCAATGGTAAATGGGAGTGTTTCCTTAATTTCTCTTTCAGATTCTTCATCATTAGTGTATAGAAATGCAAGAGATTTCTGTGCATTAATTTTGTATCCTGCTACTTTACCAAATTCATTGATTAGCTCTAGTAGTTTTCTGGTAGCATCTTTAGGATTCTCTATGTATAGTATCATGTCATCTGCAAACAGTGACAGCTTTACTTCTTTTCCGATTTGGATTCCTTTTATTGCTTGCTCTTCTCTGATTGCTGTGGCTAAACTTCCAAAACTATGCTGAATAATAGTGGTGAGAGTAGACAACCTTGTCTTGTTCTTGATCTTAGAGGAAACGGTTTCAGTTTTTCACCATTGAGAATGATGTTGGCTGTGGGTTTGTTACATATGGCCCTTATTATCTTGAGGTAAGTTCCCTCTATGCCAACTTTCTGGAAGGTTTTTTATCATAAATGGGTGCTGAATTTTGTTGAAAGCTTTTTCTGCATCTATTGAGATGAGCATAGCTTTTTCTCCTTCAATTTGTTAATAGGGTTTATCACATTGATTGATTTGTGTATATTGAAGAATCCTTACATTCCTGGGATAAACCCCACTTGATCATGGTGTATGATCCTTTAAATGTGCTCTTGGATTCTGTTTCCTAGTATTCTGTTGAGGATTTTTGCATCTATGTTCATCAGTGATATTAGCCTGTAGTTATCTTTGTTTGTGACGTCTTTGTCTGGTTTTGGTGTCAGGGTGATGGTGGCCTCGTAGAATGAGTTTGGGAGTGTTCCTCCCTCTGCTAAATTTTGGAAGAGTTTGAGAAGGATAGGTGTTAGCTCTTCTCTAAATGTTTGATAGAATTCGCCTCATAAGCCATCTGGTCCTGGGCTTTTGTTTGTTGGAAGATTTTTAATCACAGTTTCAATTTCAGTGCTTGTGATTGGTCTATTTATACTTTCTATTTCTTCCTGGTTCAGTCTTGGAAGGTTGTGCTCTTCTAATAATTTGTCCATTTCTTCCAGGTTGTCCATTTTATTGGCATAGAGTTGCTTGTAGTAATCTCTCATGATCCTTTGTATTTCTGCAGTGTCAGTTGTTACTTCTCCTTTTTCATTTCTAATTCTATTGATTTGAGTCTTCTCCCTTTTTTTCTTGATGGGTCTGGCTAATGGTTTATCAATTTTGTTTATCTTCTCAAAGAACCAGCTTCTAGTTTTATTGATCTTTGCTATTGTTTCCTTCATTTCTTTTTCATTTATTTCTGATCTGATCATTATAATTTCTTTCCTTCTGCTAACTTTGGGGTTTTTTTGTTCTTCTTTCTCTAATTGCCTTAGGTGTAAGGTTAGGTTGTTTATTTGAGATGTTTCTTGTTTCTTGAAGTAGGATTGTATTGCTATAAACTTCCCTCTTAGAACTGCTTTTGCTGCATCCCATAGGTTTGGGTCATCGTGTTTTCATTGTCATTTGTTTCTAGGTATTTTTTGATTTCCTCTTTGATTTCTTCAGTGATCTCTTGGTTATTAAGTAGCATATTGTTTAGTCTCCATGTGTTTGTATTTTTTACAGTTTTTTTCCTGTAATTGATATCTAGTCTCATAGTGTTGTGGTCAGAAAAGATACTCGATACGATTTCAATTTTCTTAATTTTACCAAGGCTTGATTTGTGACCCAAGATATGATCTATCCTGAAGGATGTTCCATGAGCACTTGAGAAGAAAGTGTATTCTGTTGTTTTTGGATGGAATGTCCTTTAAATATCAATTAAGTCCATCTTGTTTAATGTATCATTTAAAGCTTGTGTTTCCTTATTTATTTTCATTTTGGATGATCTGTCCATTGGTGAAAATGGGGTGTTAAGTCTCCTACTATGATTGTGTTACTGTTGATTTCCCCTTTTATGGCTCTTAGCATTTGCCTTATGTATTGAGGTGCTCCTACGTTGGGTACATAAATATTTACAAGTGTTATATCTTCTTCTTGGATTGAACTCTTGATCATTTTGTAGTGTCCTTCTTTGTCTCTTGTAATAGTCTTTATTTTAAAGTCTATTTTGTCTGATATGAGAATCGCTACTCCAGCTTTCTTTTGATTTCCATTTACATGGAATATCTTTTTCCATCCCCTCACTTTCAGTCTGTATGTGTCCCTAGGTCTGAAGTGGGTCTCTTGTAGACAGCATATATACAGGTCTTGTTTTTGTATCCATTCAGCCAGTCTATGTCTTTTGGTTGGAGCATTTAATCCATTTACATTTAAGGTAGTTATCAATATGTATGTCCTATTACCATTTTCTTAATTGTTTTGGGTTTGTTATTGTAGGCCTTTTCTTTCTCTTGTGTTTCCTGCCTAGAGAAGTTCATTTAGCAATTGTTGTAAAGCTGGTTTGTTGGTGCTGAATTCTCTTAGCTTTCGCTTGTCTGTAAAGGTTTTAATTTCTCCTTCGAATCTGAATGAGATCCTTGCTGGGTAGAGTAATATTGGTTGTAGGTTTTTACCTTTCATCACTTAAAAAATGTCCTGCCACTCCCTTCTGGCTTGCAGAGTTTCTGCTGAAAGATCAGCTGTTAACCTTATGTGGGTTCCCTTGTATGTTATTTGTTGTTTTTCCCTTGCTGCTTTTAATATTTTTTCTTTGTATTTAATTTTTGATATTTTGATTAATATGTGTCTTGACGTGTTTCTCCTTGGATTTATCCTGTATGGGACTCTCTGTGCCTTCTGGACTTGATTGACTATTTCCTTTCCCATATTAGGGAAGTTTTCAACTATGATCTCTTCAAATATTTTCTCAGTCCCTTTCTTTTTCTCTTCTTTTTCTGGGACCCCTGTAATTCGAATGTTGGTGCATTTAATGTTGTTCCAGAGGTCTCTGAGACTGTCCTCAAGTCTTTTTGTTCTTTTTTCTTTATTCTGCTCTGTGGTAGTTATTTCCAATATTTTATCTTCCAGGTCACTTATCCGTTCTTCTGCCTCAGTTATTCTGCTATTGATTCCTTCTAGAGAATTTTTAATTTCATTTATTGTGTTGTTCATCATTGTTTGTTTGCTCTTTAGTTCTTCTAGGTCTTTATTAAACATTTCTTGTATTTTCTCCATTCTATTTCCAAGATTTTGGATATCTTTACTATCATTACTCTGAATTCTTTTTCAGGTAGACTGCGTCTTTCCTCTTCATTTGTTTGGTCTGGTGGGTTTTTACCTTGCTCCTTCATCTGCTGTGTGTTTCTCTGTCTTCTCATTTTGCTTAACTTACTGTGTTTGGGGTCTCCTTTTTGCACACTGCAGGTTCGTCATTCCCATTGTTTTTGGTGTCTGCCCCTAGTGGCTAAGGTTGGTTCAGTGGGTTGTGTAGTCTTCCTGGTGGAAGGGACTGGTGCTTGTGTTCTGGTGGATGAGGCTGGATCTTGTCTTTCTGGTGGGCAGGACCATGTCCAGTGGTGTGTTTTGGGGTGTCTGTGACCTTATTATGATTTTAGGAAGCATCTCTGCTAATGGGTGGGGTTGTGTTCCTGTCTTGCTAGTTGTTTGGCATAGGGTGTCCAGGACTGTAGCTTGCTGGTCTTTCAGTGGAGCTGGGTCTTAGCTTTGAGATGGAGATCTCTGGGAGAGCTTTCGCCATTTGATATTATGTGCAACTGGGAAGTCTCTGGTGGACCAGTGTCCTGAACTCAGCTCTCCCACCTCAAAGGCTCAGGGCTGACACCCAGCCAGAGCACCAAGAACCTGTCAGCCACACAGCTCAGAAGAAAAGGGAGAATAAAAGAAGGAAAGAAAGAAAGAAAGGAAATAAAGTTATTAAAATAAAAAATTAAAAATAATTATTAAAAAGGAAAAAAAAGAAAGAAAGAAAGAAGAGAGCAACCAAACCAAAAAACAAATCTACCAATGATAAGAAGCACTAAAAACTATACTAAAAACAAAACGAAACAAAACAAAAGAAAAAAAAGTGGACAGACAGAACCCTAGGACAAATGGTAAAAGCAAAACTATACAGACAAAATCACACAAAGAAGCATACACATACACACAAAAAGAGGAAAAGGGAAAAAATATATATATATTTTGGGAAGTCTGAGGTCTTCTGCCAGCATTCAGTAGGTGTTCTGTAGGAGTTGTTCCACATGTAGATGCATTTCTGATGTATTTGTGGGGAGGAAGGTGATGTCCATGTCTTACTCCTCCACCATCTTGAAGGTCTCTCCACCTATTATTTTCGTTATAACTTTGTCTTCCATGTTAATATTGTAGAAAAAGACCCTGTGATAATATATTTTATTTATTTTTTAATCTTAAAAATCAACTTTATTGTTTTTATGCATGTTACAAACAATTAGAAGATACAATTTTAAGAGATAATTTTTTTTTTAACTTTTTATTTTATATTGGAGTACAGGTGACTAATAATGTTGTGTTAGTTTCAGAGGTACAATAAAGTCATTTGGTTATACATACACATGTATCTATTCTTTTTCAAATTCTTTTCGCAATTAGGTTGTTACAGAATATTGAGCAGAGTTCCCTGTGCTATACAGTAGGTCCTTGTTGGTTATCCATTTTAAATATAGTAGTGTGGACATGTCAGTCCCAAACTCCCTAATTATCCCTCCCCCCACCCTTCCCCACTGGTAACCATAAGTTTTTTCTCTAAGTCTGTGAGTCTGTTTGTGTTTTGTATTTTGTTTAGAATTTTCCTTTATTACTTTGTTACTTACATTTACATTTATTTACTTTAGTGTAATATATGAAGTAGAAATAAACTTTGTTTTTTAACAAAAATGTTTAGCCAACTGTGCAAATACCACTTATCAAACAATCCAAACTTTTGAAATACCACATTTTCATGGAATAAAAATATTATATGATTGTCTTAGTCAGCTTGGGCTGCCATAACAGAATACCATAGGCTAGGTGGCTTAAACAAAAGAGATTCATTTTCGTGAAGTTCTGGAGACTGGAAGTCCAAGATGGAAGTGCCAACATGGTTGGGTTCTGGTGAGAGCCCTCTTCTTGGCTGGCAGATGGCCGCCTTCTCACTGTGTCCTCACGTGGCAGAGAGAGAATAAGGGAGAAAGAGAGAGCTAGAGAAAGAGCTCTCTCTTGTTCTCTTCTTATTCGGCCCCAGTTCTATTGGGTAAAGGCCCTACCCTTACGACCTCATTTAACCTGAATTACTATCTCCAGAAACAGTTGCATTAGGGGTTGGAGCTTCAACATATGAATTTTGAGAGACCACAATTTAGTGCATGGCAATGATGTAATGTGATATTTGGATCTAAAGCATGAAGAATTGAGTTAACCAGACTCCTCAGTTCATGACAAGCTGTCATCACCAGTCTGTGCAAGGCAACTTTCTGATTTTCCTTTTTCCTTACTTTTTGTGTCAATTCTTCACTCCTACAGACACAGAAACTAATGTGTTTGACTAATTTCTCTGATATATATATACTTTAAGTTACAAATATCTCCTGTTACTATTATTATTTAACATTGGTTTGGAACTTCAGTCCCTTATGATCAGACAAGAAAAGTAAATGAGATTAAAATATTTAAGAGATGAAAAAACTACCAGTTTTGCAGATGATACTGTCATCTACATGTTTGCCATGTTGTGTATCAAAGTTGTATATCTATATCCATAGGTTAGATATATAGAGATATAGATCTCAAAGACACTATACATATCTAAGACAAATATATATCAAAGACATTCTTATAAAATGTTAGACTAATTACGCATAAAGTTGCTTCTAATTAATTTACGTAAATGATATGAGGTTGTAGATCTTATTATGTTCCTTACTTTCAAAATCAACATTAGGGACTTCCCTGGTGGTCCAGTGGTTAAGACTCCACGCTTCCAATGCAAGGGGCGTGGGTTTGATCCCTGGTCATGGAATTAGGTTCCCACATACTGCACGGTGCAGCAAAAAAAAAAAAAAATTTTAATTAAAAATTAAAAAATAAAATAAATGTTAGATAATAAAGACCTTTTCATTTCAAAAAAATCTAAAAAGTTATTATAAAAGATAAAGGAGAAAGTTTAAACGTATAGATTGTAATGTTTATTTTTGTCTACAAAAAAAAAGCAAGGGAAAAAGAAAAGCACATTTGTATTAACTTAGAATGAAAATTCTAGATCTGAACTATCCAGTATAGTAGCCATAACCACACAAGGTTATTTAAATTTAGATAAAATAAAATTTTAAGTTCAATTCCTCAATCAAACTATCCACATTCCAAGTGCTCAATAAATACATAAGACTAGTAGCTACTCTGTTGGACAGTGCAGATCTAAGGCATTTCCATTGTTGCAGAGTATCCTATTAGAGAATTCTTTAACTAGACAATCTCAGTACAGTGGAGAATGGGAAGAGAAAGGTGGTGGAGAAAAGATGATTCCTTTTCAGAGATACAATGTCTTCAGAATACCATTTTAAATTTAAAAATAGAATTTTCTAAAGTTTCACTTTGTATCTTTTGAGTATATTTGCTGAGATTCCATTTATGCCTTCCTTTATTCATTCACTCATGAACAAGTATATGGGTTCCTGCTAACTCCAGGTCTTTTTTCTAAATGCTAGAAACACACAGTGAACTAGTCAGAAACAACTCTTCTTTGCTTGATGCTTTTATTCTGTTCAGAGGAGACAGGCCATAGTCAAGTAAACAAATGACACATAGAATAATTTCAGATGGTAGTAAGTGCAGTGAAAAGTTAACAAGAATCAGTTAATAGAGAGGAGATTTATGGAGTGTCTCTCACAGCTTGGGGCCAGAGGGAACTTCTCTCTGCTGTGATATTTCAAATGAAACATGAATGATGAGAAGGAGCCTGCAGGTGATGGATTGCAGAAGAGTGTTCTGGGCAAAGGGAGTAGAAAATGTGAAGGCTCCAAGCAGTAAGAAGCGTGGAGTAATTGAGGAAATCAACAAATTCCAGTGAGGCTTGAGCCCAGTGAGAAAGGAGGAGGACAGGAAGTGAAATGGAGTGATGGGCAATGACAGGTCACATAGGGTCTTGGAGGCCATGAGGAGGAGAATGCATTAAGTTCTTAACTCATTGGGTGAAATTTTTTATTAATTTTTATTGGAGTATAGTTGCTTTACAATGTTGTGTTATTTTCTGCTGTACAGCAAAGTGAATCAGCTATACGTATACATATGTCCCCTCTTTTTTGGATTTACTTCCCATTTAGTTCACCACACAGCACTGAGTAGAGTTCCCTGTGCTATACAGTAGGTTCTCATTAGTTATCTATTTTATACATAGTAGTCTATGTATGTCAATCCCAATCTCCCAATTCATCCCACCCCCCTCTTCCCCCACCCGCCAGTAACCATACATTTGTTCTCTACATCTGTGTCTCTATTTCTGCTTTGCAATTAAGTTCATCTGAATCATTTTCTAGATTCCACATATAAGTGATATTATACAATATTTGTTTTTCTCTTTCTGACTTACTTTACTCTGTATGACAGTCTCAAGGTCCATCCACATCTCTGCAAATTGCACAGTTTCATTCCTTTTTATGGCTGAGTAATATTCCATTGTATATATGTACCACATCTTCTTTGTCCATTCTTCCATTGATGGACATTTATTTTGCTTCCATGTCCTGGCTATTGTAAATAGTGTTGCAGTGAACTTGGGGTGCATGTATCATTTTGAATTATGGTTTTCTCCGGGTATATGCCCAGGAGTGGGATTGCTGGGTCATATGGTATTTCTATTTTTAGTTTTTTAGGAACCTCCATACTGTTCTCCTACTGAGTGAAATTGATATGTGAATATAATAAAGTTCCAAACAGAAATCCTTCAGTTTGGATTAATAAAATAAAGTTCATATTGAAAAATAAATGATTTAAAATATTTAAATAACAAGATTACAAAAATTATGAGAGATCTTTCTGACTCAGACAAGAAATCCAGAGTGAATAAAGGAAAACAATGGGCATATTTGATCACATAAGTTTTTTTTAATTATGGAAATACTTATACACAGATTCAAACATCTTAAAGAGTTTACCATTATAACATTTTAGACTGTAAAATATATCTTGACCTTTGCTCTAATAAGAGGCTATAGAACCATGGAAATGGTTCCAGCTCCCATTACTAGGAAATACTTGGGAGACGTCATTAATTCAATGGATATTTGTTCTGTTGTGCAGGGCATTCTTTTAGGCGAGTGATAACCACTCCAAGGTCTTGTTCTCATGGAGCGTACGTTCTAATGGTTGACAATAAAAGATGATAATAACCAAGAAATTTAACATCTTATGGATGCATTGGGGAAAGGGATTCTATTTTAGATTAAATGGTCAAGGAAAGCCTTTCCGAGAACATGCCATTGCATCAAGATCTGAAGGATAAAGGAAGGAAACTAGCCATTCAAAGACAGGAGTAAGAAGGAAGAGCAAGGGCAAAGTACCAAACCATGAATGGGCTTCAAGCACTTCATGAAGCATGGGAAGAACCTGAACTTATGGCAAGACAAGTGTAGGGGAGAGCCTTAAGAGAGAGACTGTCTTGGCAACAATAAAGAATGCAGAAGGGACTTCTCTAGTGGTGCAGTGGTTAAGAACCCGCCTGCCAATGCAGGGGACACGGGTTCAGTCCCTGGTCTGGGAAGATTCCACATGCCGCGGAGCAACTAAGCCCGTGCACCACAACTACTGAGCCTGCGTTCTAGAGCCTGCGAGGCACAACTACTGAGCCTGCGTTCTAGAGCCCATGAGCTGCAACTACTGAAGCCCATGCTCCCAGAGCCCGTGCTCCGCAGCAAGAGGAGCCACCGCAATGAGGGGCCTGCTCACCGCAATGAAGAATAGCCCCCACTCACTGCGACTAGAGAAAGTCCACACACAGCAATGAAGAGCCAAAGCAGCCAAAAAAAAGTAAGAATGCAGAATATTATTCTGGTAGACTAGAGTTTCTCAAACTTGGACTATTATCATTTTGAGTCAGATAATTCTTTGTTAGCGGTGGGGAATGTCCCTGTGCACTTTAGGATGTTTTGCAACATCCCTGGCCTCTACCCACTAGATTCTGGTAGCATCGTTCTAGTTGCAACAACTTAAAATTATCTCCAAATATTTCCAAATATCCCCTGTGGACCGAGTCTCCCCTGGTTGAGAAGCATTGTACTGGACTATCCTATTCTTTAACTTCAATGTCATAATATCAACCCACGCCAATCTGTGACTCCAACTGCTAGCAATCATAGCAGCTAGTTGCATAGTTTCTCAATGTCCAATGGCTGACTTGATTTTCCCCACTTTACTTACCTGCAGTTGGGGGACGATTGTACTAACCAATGAATTTTGGCTGGTACCCTTACATTTTATCAGAAACTATAAAACTGACCCACATAAAGAATCTACTGATGTGGCCTGAGTCAGAGACTCTAATCCACACCCTCAGAAGGCCAGCTTGATCTCTGTTGCTTGGTAGCACTGTGAGATACCTTGCATCAGATAATGCATGACTGTACAACCATAGCAAGAGAAGAGGGCCCCTCTCTGGCTGGTCTTCTCACTGTGGCAATGTTCTTTGGGTTGAAACCAATATTTTATTTAATTGGTACATGGTTAGTGTGATGGTAAAGTTTATGTGTCATCTTGACTGAGTCACCAAGTACCCAGACATTATTCTGGGTGTGGCTGTGAGGGAGTTTCTGGAGAGATTCACATCTGAGTCAGAATACGAAGTCAAGAAGTTGGCCCTCCCCAAGGTGGGTGGACCCCATCCAATCAGTTGAAGACCTGAAAAGAACAGGAAGACTCTCTGGCCAAGTAGAGGAAAACTCTCTTCCTGACTGTCCTTAAGCTGGGACATCAGCTTCTTCTGCCTTCAGACTCAGACTGAGATTGGAACTTATAGCGTCAGCTCTCTTGCTTTTCAGGTCTTTGGACTTGGACTAGAACTGTACTATCGTCTCTTCTGGGCTGCCAGCTTGCTGACTGTGGATCTTGAGACTTAGCCTCTATGATTAGCCTCTATGATCTCTTTATTATACTATATATGTACATATATACATATATACACACATATACATATAAAATAAATATCTATTATCTATAACATATGATACATATTTAAGTATTAATATAATACATATTTTTATATAATAATATATAACATATTTGTGTATATTATAATATTTAATATGTTACATATATATTTTATATACATACATACACACACGCACACATACAGATTTGTCCCTCAGAATTCATGGGGGGATTAGTTCCAGGACACCTGCAGATACAAAAATTCAAGGATGTTGGGTTTCCCTGGTGGCACAGTTGTTAAGAATCCGCCTGCCAATGCAGGGGACATGGGTTCGAGCCCTGGTCCAGGAAGATCCCACATGCCACGGAGCAACTAAGCCCATGCGCCACAACTACTGAGCCTGCGCTCTAGAGCCTGCGTGCCACAACTACTGAAGCCCGCGCACCTAGAACCCGTGCTCTGCAACAAAAGAAGCCACTGCAATGAGCAGCCTGCGCACCGCAACAAAGAGTAGCCCCTGCTCACTGCAACTAGAGAAAGCCCGTGCACAGCAACGAGGACCCAACACAGCCAAAAATAAATAAATAGAATAAATAAATTTATTTAAAAAAAAATTCAAGGATGCTCAAGTCCCTTATATAAAATGGTGCAGTATTTGCATAAAACCTACACACATCTACCTGCATACTTTAAATCATCTCTGAATTATTTATAATACTTAACACAACATAAACGCTATGTAAATAGCTGTGAAAACAATGTAAATTCCATATAAATAGCACATGGAAAATTCAGGTTTTGCCTTTTGGAACTCTCTGGAATTTTTTTTCAAATATTTTCTATTCATGGTTAGTTGAATCCATGGATGTGGAACCCATGGATACAGAGGGCCAACTGTGTGTGTGTATATATATATATATATATACACACACACAGAGAGAGAGAGAGAGAGCGGGAGAGAGAGATCTGTAGTTGGCAAGCTGGAGGACCAGGAGAGCAGATAGTTAGTATATATATATTATATAATAAAGATATTTATTATAAGGAATTGGTTATTGATTCTGTTTCTCTGGTGACCCCAGACTAAAATAGATAGGATTTTAACTTAGGCTTTCAAACCCATAAAGAAGAGTCAATGTAGGGGACAGAATAGGTATTTTTCAAACAAATATGTGGCAGAATGATATTTTTGAAATATTGATAGAAGTATCCCCACCCTGCCAATATTTATTTCATCTTTGTGTTTCACCCCCAACTCTTTCTATGCAAGAGCTGGATTATTCTCTGCTCATTATTTCTGAAGGAGAATGTGACAGCAGAAAGAGATAAAAGTAGCTCCTATCTGGCTTTGATATCAAAGACACAGGTCTTGAGAGAAAAGCGAAAGAATGAAAGATTAGACAAAGACTTTAGAAAAAAAATAGGAGAGGGAAGGCAACTCTTTCCCCTTTGACCCCACCCTCTACATACACACACACACGCACACACACACACACACACACACACACACACACACATTCACCCTGGGCCTGAAGGATTCAGGGAACACCAGGAGGGAGGTGATGGGACAGAGAAGCCAGCAGGGTCTGGGGCAGGGAGCACACTAAGAGTAGGAACTAGGTCACTTTTACAGTCTGCCTGAGCTGCCCTTAAGCAGGGAGCCTGTCCACCGTATGAGCCCAGAGGCAATGTCTGTTGCCTTTCTAGCAAGTGTCCCTCTGACAGCAGGCAACACTTTGCCCATAGGTAATTGAGCAAGAAGGATGCCCTTTTGCGCTTGATCCCTTAAAACCCGTGGCAACATCCCAGGACACTTACAAGTCCACCAAAGCCCATGACTCTGGTCACCAAGTTCAGTGAGGCTAGGGATGCTATGCAAAGGAGAGCCTCAGAGCTGGGTTACGCAAACTCAGTCCAGGGCAAGAAGTAGAAATGAACTCTCCTTCTTAAGGTCGCAGATGGCTACTCATAGCCTGATGTTCTGTGCCTTCTGTAAAATGGCTGCCGCCCCTCTTCTTCCTGTCAGCGTCAGGCATTTCACTGAGGTACTGGAAGAAACTCACCTTGTCTCTCCAATGGCCCATTGTCATCATCATTCCCAGTCTAAGCTGCTGTGAACTTGAGGCTCCCAGAAGTTGCAGGGTGGTTGGTGCACCCCTCAATCTGGTCCTACGTGTGTATATCATGTAGAAGTTCCCCAAAATTTCTGGCATACTGAGGACATTTTCCCTTTTTAAGTACTGAGACTGATTTTCCTCTCCTATTTCCATATTTCTTTGGTCATGTCAATGGAACTTCGAAAGGGAGAGGCTTTACGCAGGTGGACTAAATTCCTTCTCTTGAAATTCAACTGTGCATTAAGTTTCTCCCATGTCAGCTTAACTTCATCATGGTTCGTGAAATGTTTTTGAAGTTTCTGGAATTCGAGTGATGGTACAAACCCTTCCTCAT
The DNA here is from genome assembly GCF_028564815.1 of Eubalaena glacialis. Classification (NCBI taxonomy): domain Eukaryota; kingdom Metazoa; phylum Chordata; class Mammalia; order Artiodactyla; family Balaenidae; genus Eubalaena; species Eubalaena glacialis. Next base: position 34,989,571 of record NC_083717.1, on the reverse strand, counting down.
CCGTGGTCATTTTAAGGGGGATATGTGAGAAGAATACATTTATGAATATGTGGCCCCCGACTGCCATGTTTTTACCAGATTCAAGAGATTTCTTTTACATTCTTTTACATTACATTTAGCTCTAAGTTGACAGAGTGGACAGAATCTCTGTTCTGGGATTATTTCGGCTGTTTTAGACATGGCTTATAGATGATCTCTAGAGAATTTTGACATCGACAAGAACTAATAAAACTATTAAAATAAAGAAAAGAAAAGGCATTCTCTTGTGTAATGCCAATGCATACAACTGCCTTCTTCATTCTCTCCAGTGCTGTGTGGCCAGCAAACGAGAATTCATTCCCCCTTTGTACCTCCTTCAATTCTTTCATTTTCTTTATTGGCACTTTACATGAAAGGAAATGTGCAGAGTTAAGAACGCACTTTAGGATCTTTCACTCTGCCAAATTTGCTTGCAAAGTCCGCTTCTGCTGGAGGATAAAATGGAACACTTTTGACATTGCCAATATTCCTGACTGTAAGATCACTTCAGATATTACTTTCCCACTTAGCAATCCCTGAAAGTTGTTCTCCTCTATGATTTGATACAGACCTTTGCCAATTTGCTCTCTTTTTTTTTCACTTTTAACGTATTTCCATGCAATATACAAATGCCAGTGTGCAAATCATCCAGAAGTATTCATATCCTAAAATAAAGCTCCTTTTCTTTCCCCGTGAGATTGTAAAGCTGAAAGTAAAGTTTAGGAAAAAGGAAAAGAAAAACCCAAGCCCAGACAGATTGTTTTCATTTGTCTCTGCTTGCTTATTATCACAAGAGGCGGTTTCTGCAGTGCGCCCTGACTACATGGTGAAACTCCTCACAGGCTGACACCGAACAGGACATCCAGAGGAAGATTTTTAAGTGTTGTCACGAATGACTAAAAAGCCAGGGTGGCCTGGTCATCATTGAGTTGGGATGTTAAGATTGGTACTCTTTTCTACACCCGTCAAGAACATACCCCAAAGGAAACTGAAGAGATTCCTAGCAGGTTTGAGGGATTGGGGAATTAATTGTGGATCTAAACAGGGCTGACTGCCACTGGGGGGGGTGTGGAGAGGGGCAGGGACACCAGCAGGGCAAGACGGCTGCCTTCTGGGAGGGCCTCCTTCCCACCTCTGTGTGCTCCAGAATCTGGCGGCAGACACCAGAGGCCCAAACTTGGAAAAGGTCAAAGGCAAGAGCAAGAGGTCAGAGGTTATGACCCTCTCACTGGGGTCAGCTCTTAAGACCCCTCCCCCCGACCTGGTCCTAAGACAGCTCAGCCACAGGCCTGGCTGAGCAGGAAAAACGAGACTTAACTGCCTTCCTATGGATCCTGTCTTTCCTTTCCTTTCCTCAGTCCTATAGTTTCCAAAATTAGTCATTTGGGGCTTATTTTAGGGAATGATTAACTGCTGTTGAGAGCTGACCTCAGCCAGGCACTGCGTTAATTGCTTTATACTCGTGACCTCATTTGATCCCCACAAACCCCCCAAGTAGGAACCATTATTATCCACTTTTTACAAACCAGGCAAGTAGGAGGCAGACTTGCCACGTGCTCATGGCCACACCACCAGCAAGTGATCACTCCCAACGTGTGCTATTACCACTAAGCTTTTTGGTTTCTTAATATTGGACTAATACATTTCTCTTAAAGTACCTTAATTTGTTTCATCTCATTTCAACCTTTTAAGCTTTCAGGATTTCATAATCTCTTTTATCTCTCATTTTTACAATCCTTTAAAATTTGTGTCTATTTGTCCTTTAAATATTTTATATCTCTTATTATTTACCCTTTAATAATTTAACATCAACATAATTTTTATGTCCGTTGATGTCTGAGCTTTAATTTCCAGTGGTGAGCACTTTTCCTGGCACATAGAAAAATTCATATTTTTTGAATAATGAGTGAGCTTCCAGCTTTCTTAATTTTCATTTGTTAATCTGATTTATAAGTTTCTTTTTAATTATTTATCTTCTATTAATTTTCATTATCACCCTTTGGTAGTTTGACATAATTAGATCACTGTAAGTTCTGAGCCACTGGTTTCTTCTCTTGTGATTGTTTTAATTTCTCCATAGATTGTTAATATGTTTTAAACTTTTAATATTACCTGTCAAAGTCCTGATATATCATTCTTTTGCCCCCCCTTCATTTCCTTATATTTAACTTCTAAATTCTGTTTTCCTTAAGCTTTTAGTTTCTTTCCTTTTCCAAGTTACCATACTGTCTCATCTTCTTATGTACTCATTTTTTACCAGTCATTAAATCTGGCTTCTAAGTCTGTGATTTAGGAGAGGTTGGAAAACCAAAAATAAGTCCTCTTCACGTTCTCCTCCATAGATTCTCCTATTCCATTGAATTCTACTAGTACAAACAGTCACAAAAATATTTGTAACATGAAAAGAATAACTAGACAGCAAATATCCACATACCAAGATGAGTATTAAGCCTATTTAACTATCAGAATAGACTCAGGCACAGGCATCAACCAATCAGAACCAATTCTGGCCTCCCACAACCTCCAAGGCTGCCTGGTGAGGACCGGCTACCAGTCAAGGGCCGGGAACCCGTCTGTCAGAAAGTGGAGACCGCCATCTTTTTCCTTTTTCCTTCAGAGGAAGTCCCACCGGGAATTTGGAGTTCATTGGTCCTTCCATTTTCTTCATGGTCTGCCATATACTTATGCATTCTTAAACAGTACATTATTTGGTTTTTTCACTTTAAAAACAACTTTTTGTAAATGGATTTATATTGTATGCATTATTTGATGACTACCTTTAATTCACCGAGCTAAGAGGCATCCTTGTTGCTGTCTATAGCTGTGGTTTATGTTTTTATTGCTGTGTCATATTCCATTGTGCAAATACACCCAATACATTTATCCAGTCTATTCATAATGTATATTTGGATTTTTGTTAGGTTTTTTTGTTTTGTTCGTTACTAAGCTATGAACATTTTGATTCTGTCTCCTGATGCACATTTGCAAGGACTTATTTCTAAATGTATAACTAGATATCTAAAAATGGAAACAGGAAGTATAGAGGGATGTTTATCTTCAGCTGCATTAGAGAATGACAAATTGTATTCAAGTCGTGCTATACCAATTCACACTTCCTCCGGTACAGTTATAAGAGCTCCTGTTTCTCCACGTCCTTGTCAACATTAGATTTTACACATTTGAATATTTTTGCCAATGTGGTGGGTGTGAAATGAAATATCATTGTAGTTTTGCTTTGCCTTTTCTGAGTTCAAATAATATTGGGAGTCTTTTCATAAGATTTTTTGGTCATTCATTTCTTCTTCTATATGATACCTGTTCAAGATTTTGCCTATTTTTCTATGAGCCATTTTTTTTTCTAATTCATCAGTTAAAATTATTTATATATTCTGGATATTATACATTGCCACGTCACTTTATTTATGGGCCTTTTGTTAAACATAAATTCTTATATTAATGTAGTGAAATTTATCAGTCTTGTTCTCTGGAGTGTGCTTTATGTGTCTTGCTTAAGAATTCTTCCCATATGCCAAAGTCATAAGCATATTCTTTTGTATTTTCTTCTAAAAGTTTTATAGCTTTGTCTTCTACATTTAAGGCTTCATCTATTGAAGAACTAACTTTTGACCTTGTTCATCCTCTCTATTACATGCTTTATTTCTACTTCATTAATCTCTCCTTCTATCTGGTATAAACATTGATGATCCTAAGCATATTAAGATAAAAATGAACCTATACATAAATAGAAAATTTTCAAGTTTCACAGTAGTCATTTGTTTAGAGGATATAAAAGCGCTTTCTTAGTACACCTACATGTATCGACCAGAACACCTCACTTAATTCTTCAGACCTTGGAGAATTACCAAAATCTACCAACGCTTTTAGTGGCCAGAACTACATTTTAAAAATATAACTCTGGGCTTCCCTGGTGGCACAGTGGTTAAGAATCCGCCTGCCAATGCAGGGGACACGGGTTTAAGCCCTAGTCCGGGAAGATCCTACATGCCGCAGAGCAAGTAAGCCCGTGCACCACAACTACTGAGCCTGCGCTCTAGAGCCCGCAAGCCACAACTACAGAAGCCCTTGCACCTAGAGCCCGTGCTCCGCAACAAGAGAAGCCACCGCAATGAGAAACCCACACACCACAACAAAGAGTAGCCCCCGCTCGTCAGAACTAGAGAAAGCCCGCATGCAGCAACGAAGACCCAACACAGCCAAAAATAAATTAATTAATTAATTACTTTTAAAAAATAAATAAATAAAAAATAAAAATGTAACTCTGGCTGAAGTCGATGAGATCATGGAATTCTGAACGATGTCACTGAGAATAGGTAGTTGAGAGGAGGCTTTAACCAGGTCTTATCAGGTATGAGGGATGCCAGAGAATGGGTTAATATTCAGTTTCAATCTTAGTATATTATACGGTTAGTGACTCTTAATTGGCACAGGGAGTGCAATAAACTGAAGTCTGTGTCCCACCTCCCCCCCCTTAAAATTCATATTTTGAAACCTAATACCCAATGTGATGGTATTTGGAGGTGGAACCTTTGAGACATGATTAGGTCATGAAGGCAAAGTCCTCATGAAAGGGATTAGTGCCCTTATAAAAGAGACCCCAGAGAGCTCCCTTGCCCCTTCTGCCATGTGAGGACACAATCAAAAGGCAGCCATCTACCTCTCCCCAGACACCAAACCTGCTAACACTCTGCTCTTGGACTTGCCAGCCTCCAGAACTGTGAAAAATGAATTTTTGTTGTTGATAAGCAACTCAGTCTATGGTATTTTTGTTATAGCAGCCTGAAGGAACAAAGACGTGGATGTACAGGAATAAAAACAGGCTCAGAGGATGAGGGTGGGGGTAGACCAGCCAGGATCCCAGTAGGAAAAGATGGCACACAAACTGGATAATTTGCTGAATCCAGGGAGAGCTGTATGGTGAGGATTGCCTGACAAGAGCTGCATCTTTGGTCAAGGGATGTGGCCAAGCCATTGGGACCCAATAGATGCAGCTAGGGATATACATGTCCAACCTCACTCTTCTCCTACCTTCCAATCTCTTGGTAATGCTCCTCATTTGCCAAACCTGATGGGAAGCCAGAAGGAAAGGAATCCATGATATAGACAAAGCTAAGTTTCTTTGGACAAGAACAAGGAGCTAAAAGGTAGGGAGTGCATTTGAAGGAACAAACAGATGACATGCTGCACCACAGGCAAAAATGAAAAGATCCTTTAGATGTTCTTTAAAATCAGCAAAAAAAAAGGAGAGATAGATGAAACAATATTGGCAAGGTGTTTAAAGCCATGGAATGAGTTCTTCATGGGGGCTAGTTCTACTTCTCTTTCTCTACACTTTTGTGTATTTTTGAAATTTTGAAAAGTTAAAAGGAAGCAGAAGAAAGAAGAGGAGAAGGAAGAGGAGGAGGAAGGGGAGGAGCAGGAAGAGAAGGAGGGAGCTGTAATTCTAGTGGTTCCATTAAAAGTTAAACCTTGTACTTACATTATAGTCAATATGTGTTTTGCTTTCTCATTGTGGGAAGCTCCTGTTAGTGCCTAACGAAAGCACTGTAATAGCTGTAAAGAGAATACAGCCAGCCTCAGAAGAAGACGTGGGGAAGCAAAGACACAGTGGAAAGCCTGACCATTAGATTGTTGGTGACCAGACAGGAGAAGAGACGGTTGCACAGAAACAAGGACAGAGAGCAGCCTTCTTGAGCATCGCCCCACTCTCAGACCACGTCAGCTGTAGGCAGAGTAACTGATAAGTTACTACAGAGAGTTGGAGAAGAAATAGCAGCTGCAGAAGATACTGTCTTGTTCTCCAAGGTAAGCGGTGGTCATCTTGGAAAGTAGGACAGAGAGGAAGCAGCCCGTGGAGCTGGAGCAACAGTCCCTCTGGTAAGAATCACCAATATTTTCTACCTCAAAGCCCCTGAATACCCACCCTCACAGGTGAAGTCTGGGGGATCCTGGACTATCTCATTATTTGTTTGGCTTTGAACTTTCAAAAACTCTGCTCACTCCTTAAGAAATAGGATGCAGAAACCAGGGTTGGCTCAACATCAGTCAGGAGTCAGGTCTCATTAAGACTGGATTCTGAGCCATCTGGTGTAGCATTGGGTATGTTCATTGAGATCCAGGTCAGAATCACGAAATTTACAGACGTCTTCTAAAAATATATATGTAAATATATATAGCTTTCTCATCCTGTAGCTTAGTGTTTATGCACACAGAATTTGGTGTCAGACAAACTTGGGTTTAAGTTCTAAATACTTACTAACTGTTGGCAAGTTATTTAATTGCATCAGAAAATAAAGAGCATCATAAATGTATCTACAGGGTTGTTGAGGTGATTAAATGCACACAAAGAGGTAGGAAATAGTTAAGATCTCAGTGAATATTATCTGTGATTATACTCACCATTGTCTTTGAATACCAAATACCTACTAAGTATTGTGCTAGGCATTTAACCTACATTTTATTTGGTCTTGACAATAACCACCAAATTATGCCAAATCACGTTAACATTCAGTGAGCCAGGCTCAATTTGGTAAATAATTTCCTCGATTATACAGTTAGGAAATTTGGGGATCACAGTTTAAATCTGGGTCTATTTCAGAAACAATTGGGATTTTTCACTACATGAGGCTGAATTATGTTTCAGGTGATCCAGAGAATTTATTTCAAAATGAAGCAATGCCTAGATATGGATTAATTTATTAGGTACTAAGTTCAATTTCTGTCTGAATATTGTTTTTTCCGCTTTAATAAAGATGCGAGTTTTTAAAGTAAATGTGGAAAATCGTGGGTGAAAGGAACAAACCTCATGGATTAATAAACAAGCCAAGTGAATCGAAACTTCCCCTTTAAAATATATTCTTATTATAAAAGGTTTAAAATATTCAAAAGATACAGAAAATAGTATTGTGACATCTCATGCACCTATACCCAGATTTGACACCTGCCAACAATTTTCCATATTTTTTAAGAAGCAAAGCTTTACTGGTAGAGTTGAAGCCTTAATCTCATTGTCCATTCTACTTTTCTTCCCCAGTAGCAATAACCCCATCTTGAAGTTGGTATGCATCTTTGTCCGGCTCTCTCTTGTTAGAAATAATTGTTTCCTTGACTTTAAATTTCATATAAACTATCATACTGTACATATTCTACAACTTGCTTTCATTTGTTCAATATCTTTTACAGTTAATATGTTTTATATATAATTGTAATATATTCACTTTTTACTGTATTATAATATCCATACAAAATGTAGTATATTTATACATTATGCTACAAGTTAATTTGTTTATTCTACTACTGTTGGGCCTTGAGGCTGTTTCCAATTTTGGCCATGAGAACAGTGCGCACTTTGGTGCATGTCTCTAAATGTGGGGTTCTAGGTCCTAGAGTGTTTCCTTCTTCAGGTTAACTGAATACTTCCTGGACGTTGCAACTCTGTTCCAAATTTTTATCCTTATAAACAGAATCAGTGATGTATGTTTTTGTACACTTTTTCCATGGCTTTCTTAATTTGTTTACTTATTTTTTCCCCTGACGTCCCAACTCCTTCCCAACTACAGATCCGACTTATTCCTTTTATTAGCTAATAATATCCCATGTCACAGTTGTACCACAATTTATTCAGCCATCTTCCTTTGGATGAAAAGTTAGGTTATTTCAATGTTTTATTTGGCTACTACAAACAACTTTTCAATAGACATGCTCATTCATATACCCTTGTCTATTGATATTGTTGATTCCTCAAGTTAAATTATTCAAAGAATAAATGTTTTACATTTTAATAAAATCACTTTCTGGGAAGGCTCTGGCAATTTTCTATTTCCACTCATTTGGTATTCTCTCTCTCTCTCTCTCTCTCTCTTTTTTTTTTTAATTTTTGCAGTTTGTTTTTGTGGCAACCTACTGGCAAGGTTGACAGTCTCTTCTGCCTTAGGGGCCATTAAAATTCTCTCTGGTTGGAATTGCCTAATTCATCTTCTTTACCCAAATTTCCACTGGGCTTTTTCACTTACCAATTTGAAGGAGCTCTTTTTCATATTAAAACTATTTACTACTACGTGACAATGATACCCCCCCAACCCTGCACATACCTCTCTGCCTTGATAACAAAACCCTGAATTTCTTAAGTATCAGGTGACAACGTGCTCAGGCCCAGGTAAAGAAGTAGTATCAATCCCTAACCCAGGATGAAAATCTCACTCCCATTTTCCAGAAACTGGTATGAAAGTGGCTTCATGTCCTAATATGTCCAATAAGATATAAGAAAAAGTTTATGGGAGTGGAGGCCTTCCGAAAGAGATATGCCACTCTCCCAAAAAACTGATGAAAATAGCATTAGGCCATTTTGGGGGTGGGGATACTGTATTATTTGCAGCTGAAATTATCCTATCGGATACTTCAATTACAGTCACTACAAATATTTTCTCAGTTATCAATAAACTTTGATTTTGTTCGTATCTTTTGTGATGCAAAAAAAATTTTACTATTTTTAAATAGGGCTATATTTTTCTTTAAAGATGTGCAATTTCCTGTATTAGTTTAATGGTGTCCCAAATTCCCAGGTTATAGAATGGTTGCTGCTGTTGTTTTACACTCAAGGGTTTTTACAATGTTGGGAATTAATTTTTTATAGATATGACGTAGAGATACAATTCTTTTTTTTCAGATGAATAGCAAATTGCTCCAAATTTATTGAATATTAAATCATCTATACTTTCCCACAGTATGCAAAATGAAGCCATTCCACTACTTTTTTATCATGACATTTAATAAATATGTAAATTTTGTGGTATCCTATATCATGACATTTAATAAATAGGTAAATTTTGTGGTATCCTATAATCTAACTCAATAAGGGAAGAGTACACAGCACTAACCAGGGGATCCAGTGTCCCTTTAAGAGATGCTCTCTGTGTTCTTCTCCATCTTCCCACTGAAATTGTCCTGTGCTGTGTCTCTCCTGGGAAGAATACTCAATCCTGTAAACTTGAGAAACATTGCCATGTTTCATTTCACCAATATAGTGAGTCTTCAAGTAGTCGTATCAAATTTAATCTGGGGGAGAATAAAAATCTCTCCAATGCATTTTCTGTCTGGTGGGTAAGGAAATCAGAATGTGTCCTGAGCACACTTTTTCCTGAGCCTTCACCATCTGTGCGTTGTCGAACATAATCTAAGAGGAGAAATTGGGGCAAAGTTACACGGCTTTTCCTCAAAGTGAATTTTTCTATCACAGGCGGTCTGACGGCTCTATTCCAGCACTGTTAAATCTTCTAGTTTTTCCTGAAGCCAGTCAACATTTATCCTGTTAACAAGGATGACTTACCAAACAAGGCTTTTCAAAAGCAGCAAAATCAATGGCTTGCCTTCGCTCTGACTCTTGGAGGCTGACAAAAACAGACCCTGATTAATTATGTTCCTACCACATGTATCTTTCGGAAACTTAGGTAGGGGTGTGTCAGAAATGGCTTAAAATGGCTATTAAGAAGAGCTAGTGCACGTTTTCATCTGCATACATAATTTATGCTAATGGCATACATTTTCCGTACGAAAATCTAGCAGGTTGAATTGTTAGGGGAATGGATACAATCAGGACATCACGTATGAGGCATTTTCCTCTCCTGCAATTTCAAGTTTGTAATCGAAAACACAACTGCTTAACAATGACTATAAACGTGTGCTACATGGCAAAGATAATTGCTTTTACATTTTGTCTCTTTTTTGCTAGCATAAACTTCTCTATGTGTGGATTTCTTCCCAAAAGACTTCCAAATGAGTATTTAAGGTCACCGTTTACAATTATGAGCTCCCTCTTCGCCGCAGTCAGGAGATATTACAATGTTTTCTGCACCAGCATTTCTCAAATTCTGTGTGGAAAGTAACAAGTTTCCGCCCCCCCGTCCCCCCAACTCACCATTGACCAATCATCTTGGAAAAGATAATGAAAGTGAATTGTTATAAAGATGAAATTTAAAAGGTACCAAATATAATCCTCAGGGATTTGTTTTAATGTTTAGATTAAACAGACATAAAATTACTGACTCTGTCCAATTGCTGTAAAAGTTCTAATGCTTACTCTCAGTTCCTATATTTATCTCATTGCAGACCAGTGACAAATAGTTCAGGAGGGGCTCCTGTTCACAAGCCCTATTTTGAGAAGCACTGCTCCAGATAATGATTGATAAAGGATCATGTGCCACTTTCAAGGTCTCCTCTGTTAGGAGATACTTTGAGAGTTAATAAAAGTGTCCCCATCTCTGTCTAAACCCCGCAGATTTATGGGAGCTGATAATGTGCCCTCGACTATATTTCTGATGAGCTAAATGAGATCAGAGAGCCCCTGGGTTCAGGATTTTCTTCCAAATCATGTTTGGATAACCATCTGAAGGTGTGAATAAATCTCTTTGAGACCCCGTTAAAGAACCAGAATTTATGAAAAAGCTTCCTGAGAATGGGTGCTCTTAGAGTGCAAGAAGAACATCTCTCAAATCTGCCCCACTCTGCTCCCTCCCCACTGCCATCATTTGATCTGAACATCTGCAAAAATCCATCTGCAGTTCCACTTTGGGTACCTTCCAAGTCATTCCTTGTTTAAGTCCCTTCTGTGGCTTCCCATCCCCCTCAAGATGATATCAAGATGGCAGACCATGGCATACATAATTGTCTTTCTCTCCCCGGCATCTCCTCTGTCACTCTCTCAACACTCCCAGAAAACAAGGTCAGGTCAGAAAAACTCACAAGCCAACTTCAAGTGGCTCTTACCAGACAGAGATGGGGAAATTTAAGCAACAATAGGAGTAATAACTGCAATAGATCAGACATGCTAAATTATTTAAATCCATGTGTTCATAATAACACTTTAAAAACTTGTTGATCATCTTTGGAAGATGCTGGGGATGAACTCATTGTTCCGTAAGCAGGTGTATAAAGAAAAGACACAAGCATTTATCCTGCCTTTGCTATACAAACTATACCTCAGACAATCAAATAATTGATGAGGGGAAGTTTTTCTATATAGAATTATTCCAGCTAAAGAAGACAGAATATCAGCAGTTTGCAGCCCCTAATGGAATAATAGATGTAGGTGATGATCAGCAATGGGAGTATTCTTGCTAAAAAATTTAACCTGCATCTAATCAAGCCTCTAGATCCAGCTACAAGTTTCAGGAAATACAGAAGGTAGTGAAATATACTATGCATACTATGGGGATGCAACTGAGAAAATCCAGAGTATGGGAATTTTACAGGATGAACAACCCAGTTTCTCCAACAAATAAATGGCAGGGGAAAAATAGAGACAGGGAGTTGGAATCTATAGATTATAGTACACTCAGATGATGTATCAACCAAATGTCATTTTTAGACTTTGGATTTTGATTTGAATAAACCAAACAATATATATGCTTATTACTCATTATATATATTTACATTATACATATATTAATATTTTGTATATTAATATATTAGTGAATGAATTGAGAAAATTTGAACCCTTAATACTGATATTGAGGAGTACTAACAATTATGTTAGTTTGATAGTGGTAGTGTGGCTAGTTTTTTAAGACCCTTTATGTTTTAGATATGCACACTGAAATGCCACAAATGAAATTATGCAATGCCTAGATTTGCTTCAGAATAAACCAGTTGGGGTAGGTGGAAGGGTTAATATGGGAATATAAATGAAACTCGATTGACCATGAGTTAATAACTGAAACTAGGTGTTGAGTCCATGGGGGTTCATTATTCTATTCTTTGTAATATTGTGTTTGAATTCTCATAATTAAATATTTTTTCATTAAATCATCTATAATTTCAGGCTCCAAAGTAATCACTACGTGTAACTTTATAGCTAGTATTTTTCTATGTGCATGTATAAATATACACATATAATAATTACATATAATTCATATCTAATTTTATCTTTAAAAGGGGCAATTCTATACATAATGTTCTCATTCAGCCATTTGTACTTAACGGTACATCATAAGTATTTTGCATATCATTGAATATTCTTCTACAATATTATTTTAATGACTTCAGAGGGCCCTATTAGACATATATAGATATATATATGTAATTATTTCTTACTGTATTTACAATTCCTATCTTTCAGTCATTTGTATTATTTCTACTACGTTGCTGTTATAAATAATGCTGCATTGAACTTCTTTGTATGTTGATCTTTTTCCAAGCAATCATTCTCTTAGGAAATAGTCCAGATATCCTGAAATAAAAGATACAAAAGTTGTAAGACTCTGCACATTTATTGTCATATTGCCTTTGTGACAAGTGTGCTCATCTTCCTACTCCTCTTTCAGTAGTAGGTACTATAGACTTTAAAAACTGGATTAAAGCATTTTTACACTTAATTGTTGTTTAATCTGGTGCAGAACATTATCAGAGAACAACCTTCATTCTAGAGGGGACTTCAGACACGGGAAGTCAGTGGCCAACTATTTTCAAGGCCAACCTTGTCCTGCAGTAACCTTTGGGCCATACCAGCCCTGGAACACTAAGAAATAAGAAAAGCTTCCCAAGAAACCATGACACGTCATGGACTATGAAATGCATCCTGCTTTCCAACATCAAAATGTAGAAATATTTGTATCTTAGACTTAATGAAAGAAAGTATAGTGTTCACTTCTTCTGATTAATTTATTTAATTACCCATTTATTCAGTATATAATTCAGTATATAATTCAGAAATATTTTCCAAGCTCCTCATAGTCGGGGTACTGTTTAGAGCTGGAATGTAAAGATATAAGAATGGATTCTCTGCCTTCAGAAAAGCGGAGCTATCAATCTATATAACTAACTACAACACCGTATTTTCCTGTTAGATCAGAGGAACAGGAAATATTATAGGAGCAGAGAGATTAGCACAATTCCTATTTTTCTGGGGAGACTGGAAAGCACTAGTGAAGACAGTGCATGCCACCTGTCCTCGAAGAGGGAGCCTGTTTCTCCAGGCAGAGGGAGGCAGACACGGTATGGCCCTGGCCTGGCCCTCTGATCCCAGCCCATGGCATCTCTTTCCTTCGTAAAGGTGCGCCTCAATTAGGTGGGGTAGTAAAGGTTATTTTTCAGTCTTGGCTCCAAAAATCAGAGAAACAGGTTTTTAAAAGGCTTCTGAGGAATTCGAGACTACAATGGATTGGCTCTGATGCTGGAGTTCGAATCTAAAATCAGTGCAAACGGTTAAAAGAAAAAGCGTGTAGCCAAATCTACCCTGGAAAAAAAATCATTGTCTCCTTTAGATTACTAGGAATCAGGCCCTTGAAGTTCAAAAGATGTGATCTTTTTTTCCCTTCATTGTTCTGTACATTTAAAGTGATGCCTTTCTTTTCCTTCTGGCATTTGAGGAAAAGTCCTTGGGAAGGCAAATGAGAAGATGAAAGGATTCTCTCAGCCTCTTTCTCTCCAGTCTCAGAGTTGAATTTGCCCAAATTGGATACTCAAATGATGTGACTCCATTCCCATCACTTGCAGAATATAAAGCAAGTAATTTAAAACATTTAAAGAATTTAAAGTGAGTAATCACTGGAGAAGACAAAAATAAATACCATGAACTAAAAGACAAACGAAAGGAAACCATGAAACACTTAAGTCACATGAAGTCATATAAAAGGAAATACAACAGATATCAGCATATGAACACATTTAAATAATATTATATATGGTATATTTTCATATGTATAAGCAGAAAATCCACTGCAGTCCAAATTGTCAACAGTGCCTATATTTGTAGAATAGAAACAGAAAGAAAAATGAAGAGCATGCATTCTTAACTGTATCTAATATCATATTATCAGAGTTTAAAAGCAGTGCTTACATCTTCAAGTGAAATAATTATTTAAAATATGAACATTTAGTTTAAGGTTTTTAAATCGTTCTATATTTATTTTGAATGCATCTTTGCTTTTTCCTTTGCTTTTGTTTTAGAAATATTGCTTTATTTGAGAAACTTACTTCCAAATTACTTTTATGCATTTTGAAAAGTATCAAAGACCATCTAAGAAGGATATTTCCTCCCCCACATTCATATAAATGGGTAGGTAGGAAATCTGAAAGAGTAAACATTTAACCAAAAGAAATGGGAAAATGCATGAAATTTTATTAAATTCCTTACTTGCCCCCAGCTATTCAGTGAAAGTGCAGGAGCCAGAAAAACTAGATTAAAAACTAAAGAAGTTAAATTTTTTCACTTCAAATCTGAATATAATTGAGTAATTTAGAGACCTAATAACACATATATACCTACCTAGCCAACCTTTTCAAAAAATATCAAAATAACAAACATAAATAGATTTAAACATTTATGTAAAAGACAAAACCTCATAGACTGGGTCAAAAATATAAGCCTAAGTTTATGCTGTTTAAAAAAGAATATTTAAAATCAAGGAAAACAAATTTGTGTTAGACAGATGTGTATTACATTTGAAAATAAATGTGAAAAACATTCAATGATATAAACAAGTCACGTATTGGAAAGACATCAATTGAAATGAGGAACTATTGTCATAAACTTTTATGCAGTGAATGATATATCCTCAAAATAAATAAAGCAAATTTTTTATTAATTTTATAAAAAACTCACAGCAAAATTTGATGTCTTGATTTTACTTTTCTTCCTGAAAAAAAAAAATTCCCAAAGTATGTTTTTTTCCTGACACTTGCATGCTATTTATATATTTATACCCTGGAATGTTTTTGTTATTTCCACCTTCGGTCCTTAAATGTGTTTAGCCTTAGATCCTGCCCCTCTGTTTTCTCCAGAAGTGAATGGATTCTCGCTGGATCACTTAAGCACAGTTGGGGATCTCCCTACAGATACCCAGACCCTATGCCATTTGACCAGCCCCGAGGGAGGTGATGGACCTGGAGCCCATGGAGACCCCTGTAACAGTCCTTCCTTTGGTCAGTTTTCCCTCATTTTGGGCAAGTGCTTCATGTTATGCCTGATGTAGCAGGGCATCCTTCCTGGTACAGGAATAGTCCCACTTTATCTTGGACCTGTTTCGCAAGCTGTCAAATTTTACAACAAAAAAAGAGTTTCCTTGAAAACCCTTGTCTAGAATCATCGCTGTGGCTTTGGCTAGTTCTGTGATAGTCTTGCAGCCAGAGTCCTCAGAGCCAGCTCATAACAACAAATGTAAATGGATCAAAGTAAAAGGCAACACTTCACAGAATTTAAAAATCATACAGGATTTAGAGTGGAAATTTTTAAGACTGGAGGACATGAAAGATCTGGGGGAAAAAAAGGAAAGATTTTGATACAGATATGGAAAGACATACCGTATTCCTATGTGGGGAAAGTCAATATCCTTAATCAATTCCTGTTCTTTCTTAAAAAATAATCTCTTAGTTCAGTGCAACTCCAGTCATATTCCCAGGTATTATTTTTGGGGGTGGGGCGAGGGGATAGGGATGGAGGAGAGAATTGTAGGAAGGCTGGATACAAAAGTTTTTTAAAAAGCAAAAGAATTATGACATTTTAACAATGCAACAAAAAGAGTACAGAAATTTTAAATTAAAGGAATTGAGAAACCTTTCATAAGCAAATATAAATAAAAAATATAAAATAAAATAAAGGATAAGGCCAGCAATATAAAACTAGATAAAAAAAGATTTCAAGAGAAAAGGCACTGAGTGGAACAAAGAAGATGATTTTAATTTTCTAAGATAAACTTGGAAATGAAGATGTGATATTTATGTATCTTTGAATTAAATAAAATCACTTTCATGTTCATCCTCCTTAAGATGACTCTCCAGTCATCTTGTTTGGAGTTGTGGATGTCTCTCAAATTGCAATCACGGGATCACAGGTAATCTTTTAATTTGATCCCTTAGATGACTAATTATAACCAGTGTGTGTGTGTGGCTCTTACCAGTTTATATCCAAGTGTTGGAGAGGACCCTTATTTCCTCCTCCAGATACTAACAACAGGTGTCAAAATATATGTTTTTTTTTTTTTGGAATGAGTCTGCCCTAGGTGGACTCAATCAATCAATCATTGAATACAGTAAACACGGGCTTCATGTCTTCTATATTATTTTTCTGAATAGGAAGAAAGGAGATGATAAGGAAGAATTGTTGGGTCTGCAATTCACTTCACCAGCAATGAGGTGACACTGTTAGGTCAGAACACCAACAGTTCTGAAATGAGTCAGAAGTAGTCAAAGGAAGAAAGAAACAAAGAATCATGTTGGATTCAGTGGTGGGGGAGGAGGAGGTGTGTGGTGCAGGCAGGTGGATCCTCTGTGTAGAAGACACACATTGCCTTTAGGAATAGCCACAAACATAGCCCTGTTTTGCATTATTGAAACGTGTTCAGACGTTCATTATTGCTGAAGTATTTTACAACAGTAGGAGAAACTGCTACAGGAAATAAAACCTTGAAAAGAGAATTTAAAAAACCATATCTAGGTTAGGTGATCATTTCATTTTCAGCACAAAAAATCCAGAACAGTGAAAGAAGCCTGCTGGTCTTTTCATCTTTATTCTCCTGCGTTGATTCAAGCATCCCTGAGAGTTATTTCAAGAACTGTTTTCACACATTCCCTCATTTTGTTTCTTTTTTTAAGCTTTCTGGAAGCAAAACCCAAGCTGTCAGTTGCAGCCATGGAGATAAACAGAGATCTGTAAGCCATCATTTTGAAGCCTTCTTCACTTTTAACTATTCTTAGCAGGATGAAGCTACCCTGCCTGCATGATAGGTCACCTGGGGAGCTTTTCAAAAACCCCAGATACTCGGGACACATTCAAGGCCAATTAAATCTGAACCTTGTGAGGTGTGCACAAGGCATGGCAGAAGTCGATGCCCCCTGGCAGCAACATTGTCTTGGGACCCAGATTCAGGGGTATTTTCTAGGTCATCCTGATAAGCCCTTATGTTAGAATAGCTTTCACTTCTCTCATAAATATTATCTCATTTAATCCTTACCACAAGCTGTGTGGTGGGTCATACTCTCCCAGTTTTACAAATGAGGAGATTAAAGTTCAGATGAACTTGTAAGCATCAGACCCAAGTGTGTAACCCAGTGACCTAAATCTAAGGAAAAACTAGATCTTCCTGAACTACCCCCAGTGACTTAACTCTCATTACAAAATTCCTACAGAAGAGAACAGCTGGGTCCATATTATCAAACCTTGAGGAGCACGGGTGAAGGCTCCCTTGGTTTCCATATCATTCCTCTTCTGATAAGAGTTTTGTGGTTTGGAGTGAGTAATGAATTATTAGCATGATTAGAATTCTTCATGGACTCATACAGTCCTGAGAGTTAATAGAAAAGTTATGTTGGTCTCTGCCCCTGGTTCCTGACACAGGGCTCCTGAAACCCTTATAATTTCCTGGGTGATAGGAGTGTCTTTTGTTCTAATGAGGTGACTCTGGGTGGGCTCCTGGATGAGGGCTGGTCGCTGGAAAGACCAATCCATGATTAGACGCTTAGAATTTTCGGCCCTGCCCCCCATTCTCTTGAGAAGGGAGGAGGCCTGAAAATGGAGTTTATGATCCATCATGACTACGTGATGAGGCCTCCATAAAAATCCCAAAGTATGGGGGTTGGAGAGCTTCCATGTTGGTGAACACGTGGAGGTGCCCAGAGAGGGCCTGGACACTCCACACCCCTTCCACCATACCTTGCCCTATGCATCTCTTCCATCTGGCTGTTCATCTGTATCCTTTATCATATCCTTTTACAAACTGGCAAATGTAAGTAAGTATTTCCCTGAGTTCTGTGAGCCACTTGTGGATGAAAAATGTCTCCTGCTGTATCAGTAAACAAAAGAAGTTGCGGCTATCCAGCCCTCAGCCACTGCAGCCTCCCCAGACGATGCTCCCTGAGGGGATTCAGGATGGAGAAAAGCAGGATACTGGCCCTAGATAGCTGAGGTGTCTATCAAAGGAATGCTTTCAATGAGCCCAGCTTCTTGCACCCTGCCATACCTAGAAAAGCACTAAATTCATTTACTTGAGATGTCTGGTTTTCTTTAATTAACAGCAATCTTTTGATGCTCCAACTACCTGGTTTTTGTTACAAAACTCCTATGTATCCTGGCTCCTCCCTGACCTCTTCAGAGCATCCCTCAGAGTGATCTGAGAGGCTGTCTTCTGAGCCTAAATCCTCAGCAAATCTGCCGAATGAAGCAAATTAATCAAACCCAAGGAGGAGTTTGTGGAAACCTCCAATTTACAGCCAGTTGGTCAGAAACACAGACGAAAACCAGGGCTTGCAACTGGTATCCGAAGCGTGTGTGGGTGGCCAGGCTGGGCAGTCTTGCGGGACTGAGCCCTTAACCTGTGGGATCTGATGCCCTCTCCAGGCAAGTAGTGTCAAAACTGAGCTAAACTGTAGCACGCCCAGATGGTGTTGCTGAATGGCTTAATGTGGGGGAAAACTTCCACACCTTTGGTGACCAGAAGTGCCAGAAATGAAGTTTCTATGTAAAAGTAGAGGAGATACCCAGCAGAGAAACACAGGTAGAAAAACTGAGTAGGTTTTTCCTTAACAAATTCATGATTTGGAGAAAACTGAGATGTCCTCAAATCATCCTGTGGTCAGATAGGGTCTTAGTAATGTGTACCATTACCTCTTAGGATAAAGCAATAGGTATGTGATACTGTTTGGGCTATTTTTAGTAGCTATAAAGAATATCAGTTTCGATTGTGGGTACAGAAATTATCTAGATAGGACATCCACCGGATTGGCCAGACAGGTGGAATTTTTCTGCATAATCAAGTGCTTAGTTGCAGGATAAAGGGGTGCTTCCCACTTAGGGGAGGATGGTTCACTGGACCAGAATATTAAGATTGAAACCAATCAAAAACATGGATGAATCTTAAAATTATAATATTAAGATATGAGTGAGAATGATGCACTAAAGACCTCTGAAAATCCTCTCCATAAAAGCAATAAAAACATACCAAAAATTGACAAAATTAACTTTTTCAAAATTCGAGAAATTAACCAAAGACTTGCAACAAAGTGAATGTTTATTCAAAAAGGGGGGAGGGGGTGGAATCACTTTCCTAGGAATCTAGAAGAACACACACATATGTGGGGTTGTGCACAGGCTCAGGAAAAACCTAAGAAGGCTCTAAAGCTCTCACATCTGACCAACCTTGAGGTTCCGTGCCAGTAAAGAGAGAAGGCTAAGGCAGAATAGTAAGTTAGGTGGCTGAATGTTGAAAGCATGCCCCCAACATATACAGAGCTCTCAGTAAAGACAGGGAGACTTAATGATTCCATGAATTTAAGTACATCGGTGTCCAATCATTACCTGACCATTAAACTAACCATGCAAAGACGTCAGAGGTCACACAAGAAAAATATACAGAATCTACAGAATTAGTTGAGGAAAGAGATTTTTTTAAAAGCAGCAGCAACAATAACAACAAACAGCAATAATAATAAATCCTACAGATGGAGAGAATCTGATTTCAAGAGTTGCCACATTATATTATTTAAAATGTTCAGTTTTCAACAAAAATATTTACGAGATGTGTGGAGAAACCAGAAAGTATGACATATATACGTAGGAAAAGAACCAGTCAGCAGATATTGCCCCTGAGGAAGTCCATATGTTGGACTTGTTAAACAAAGACTTTAAATCCATTATCTAAATATGTTTGAAAAACTAGAGGACACCAAAACATGATCCATGAAAGAAAATAATGATAAGTTGAACTTCATTAAATTTAAAAACTTCTCCTGCATGAAATATACCATGGAGAGAATGAAAAGTCACAGATGGGGGAAAATATTTTCAAAATACATATCTTTGAAAGGACTGGTATCCAAAATATAAAACAATTATTAAAGCTCAACAACAAGAAAACAACCCAATTAAAATGTGGGCAAAAGATCTGACCAGACACGTCACCAAAGAAAATACCTAGACGGCAAATAAGCATATAAAAAGGTGCTCAAACATCATGTCATCAGGGAAATGCAAATTCAGACAAGGCGATACCATTACACATCTATCAGAACAGCAAAAATCCAAAACACTGAGAGTATTTTCAAACTGGCAAGAACGTAGAGCAACAGGAACTCTCACTCATTGCTGATGGGAATACAAAATGGTACAGTCATTTTGGAAGACAGTTTGGCAGTTGCTTACAAAACTAAACATAGTCTTACCATATGATCCAGCAAAAATGCTCTTTGGTATTTACTCAAGCTGAAACTGTATGTCCACACAAAACACTGCACACTAATTTTTAGAGAAGCTTTATTTATAATGGTCAAAACTTGGAAGCAATTAACTTAAATAAACAGACTGTGGTATACCCATACAATGGCATACTATTCAATAATAAAAAGAAATGAGAGGGACTTCCCTGGTGGTCCCGTGGTAAAGAATATGCCTTACAATGCAGGGGATGCAGGTTTGATCCCTGGTCAGGGAACTAAGATCGCACATGCTGCGGGGCAACTAAGCCTGAGCGCCACAACTACTGAGCTCGCATGCCTCAACTGGAGAGCCTGTGTGCCGCAAACTACAGAGTCCACGCACTCTGGAGCCCGCACGCCACAACTAGAGAGAAGCCTGCACACCACAACGAAGAGCCCCCATGCCTCAACTAGGATCCCGTGTGCCGCAACTAAGATACGACGCAGCCAAAAATAAATTAAAGAAAGAAAGAATATTTAAAAAAAGAAATGAGCTATACAGTCATGAAAAGACATGGAGGACACTTAAATGCATACCACTAAGTGAAAGAAGCCAATATGAAAAGGCTACATACTGTAGGATTCTGACTACATGGCAATCTGGAAAAGACAAAACTGTGGAGACAGTAAACAGATCACTAGTTGCCAGGAGTTTGGGGTGAAAAAAAATGGACAAAAGATTTGAATAGACATTTCTCCAAGGAAGATATACAAATGGGCAACGAGTCCATGAAAAGATGCTCAAAGTTACAGAAAGGCAAATCCAATGCCCCAATGAGATACCACTTCACAATCACCAGGATGGTTATAATCAAAAAGATGGACGATAACAGGGGTTGGCGAGGATGTGGAAAAACTGGAACCACCGCACTTTGCTGGTGGGAATGTAATATGGTGCAGTTGCTTTGAAAACCAGTTTAGGCAGTTCTTCAAATGGTTAAATACAGAGTTCCATGGGATCCAGCTGTTACGCACTTTGGTATATACCTAAGAGAAATGTAAACATATATGTATACAAAAACTTGCACGCAAACGTTTATAGCAGCATTATTTCTGATAACCCCCAAAATGGAAGCAACCCAAATGTCCATCACCTCATGAATGGATAAGTAAAATGTGGTATATCCTTACATTGGCATGTTACTCAGTCATAAAAAGAAATGAAGTCCCAAAATACGCTGTAAAGTGGATGACCTTGAAAACAGTATGTGAAGTGAAAGAAGCCAGATACAAAAGCCACATACTGTATAATTCCTTTTATATCTAGAAATATCCAGAAGAGGCAAATCCACAAGGACAGAAGGTAGATTAGTAATTGCCAGGAGCTGGAGGAAAGGAGAAGTAGGGAATGACCACTAATGGGTAGAGGGTTTTGGGGGGATAATAAAAATGTTCTGGAATTAGTAATGATGGCTGCACAACTTTGTGATGATACTAAAAAACACTGAATTGTACACTTTAAATGGACGAATTGTATGGCATCTTTATTATTTCTCAATTTTTTAAGAAAGGAAAAAAATCGTGTTAAGCAAAAGTATCCAAACCAAAAAAAAAATCCCATTTAAATAAATTTCAAAAGGCAAAGCTAAACTATAGTGTTGAGGAATACATACTTACATGGTAAAACTACAACAACAAAAATTTAAGTGATTATTATAAAATTCAGACTAATGATTATTTTAGGAGGTTTTTGGTTTGGGGGGAACACATGAAGAGAACTAACGGGGTGCTGGTGGTGCTTCATTTTTTGGTGTGGGCGGTGGTTATCTGGCTGTTCCTTTTATGGTAATTCAGTAAATTGCACATTTATGTAGTATACACTTTTCTATTATGTGCTATATTTCATAATACATGTTCTTTTTGATTTGTTAGGGGAAAAAAACCCATGAATTAGATGCTCTACAATTTACTTAATCATTCCCATATTGTTGACATTTCAATTGCTTCCAATTTTTCATTATTCTTAACAACACTGCAATTAACATTTTTGTGCAAAAATCTCCTCCCATATTTTTTACTATTAACTTGGGATAGATTTACATATGTGGGACTACAGAGTCAAAGGATTCAAATATTTTGCAACTGATACTATGAGCCCTCAAATGTAGTTTTCCTTTTTTACGTTACATGTGGTTTATTTCAACCCAGTGTTCCAGGTTTCCAAGGCCTTTCTGAATTCTGATTCTGTCCTTGGATATGTGAGCTACCCCCTCTCCCTCCAAGGCATTTCTATCTTCCTCTCAAGCAGGCTCACGATCTCTCATTACAAGCCCAGGTTATGCAGTGAGCTTGGTTCTGCTCCCTCCTAGTTACATACATGCATCAACGTTCAGGACCATATCCATAGCACTCCTGATAATGAAGGAGCTTCTGCATCTGAGATTTGTAGCCTGTGGCTTCCAGGCAACCTCCACTCCGCAGAGTACTCTTAAAACCACAATGCAGTGCCATCCCCACTGTCAAATTACAGCGTACATGACTCATACAAATATAGAATGAGTGTGTGCCAAATATTTTTTTCAACTCAGTTAATAAGAGACCAGTAAGGTGGTAAAACTGTTTAGAGGACAATTCAAGGAATAAAGATTGATGGAGTCAGTCAGTCCAAGAAAGGCTGAAATGAATTTGCTAATAGATATAAAACTTTGTAGAGTCATACAGGGTGATTAAACAAAAGTAATATTTGGAATTATTTTTTTACCAAACACAGAAATACACTGATGACCATGTAACTTCACAGTGTGTGGGTTCTAATCAAGGGGTAACAAAGTCAAGTGTAGGTGTATTCGGCTAGACGATAAATAACCTTTAGGGGAAGGATTGTGAAATAGTGCCCCAGTATGACATTTTAAAGGACATGGGGTCATCCTTTGGCTTTATTTCCAAGTGTTGGATGTTTTTCTAACCACACTTTTTCTGTGGCCCTGAAAAAACTTACTGGGTCTGTCTTTTGCTATTTCAAAAATGCTGAAAGACTTAGGTAGATTGCATTGTAAAATCTAAGTCACTACATAGAAAAATGTTGTTTTCTTCCTAAGGACAACTCAGTTCTACTTTGCATTATCTCAAAGCTCACAAAAGGTCAGTTCTCTTTTGTTGAAGCCATTGATGCTTTGCAAGATGTAAGAAACCTCCCATCTTCAAGTGTCCATGGAGAGAGCATATGCCCATCAGTCTCCTAAAATTGTGTTCAGATTATTGGTATAGGCACACATGTGCATTTTGCTTAAAAAAAGGAAACAAATTTCCATCACCACAGAGGGTTAAGAAACACTGCCAAGTGGGGCTTCTGCAACTAATATTTCCATGAAATTAGCCACCATATTGCAGGGTGCCTTTTCTTTATGCATGTCCTACTGCCTTCTTTAGAATCACTGGTTATAAACGCTGGTTTTAGTCGCATCCCTCCTGTCCACCAGCCTGTGAGCAGCTCTCTCCTTCCTATGGGGAAAAAAGGTACCCATAATGCTCCACAGCACCAATCCAGACATGCGCAGAGTAACACTGCAAAAAAGGTAAAGAAACACAAAAGTGCCGTATTCTTGGCTGTTATATTTTGAAAACAAACAAACAAACAACCCAAAAAGCCCTGCTGTTGATGAAGCGCTGCTCATTTGTTATTGTAATTCCTTCTGTTCTAAATTTTATTTGCAGCCTAGCTTTGCTAAGAATTCGAACACACTCTAACTTATCATTTACATTATGTGAATATATATTTAACGTAAAGCTATTCCAAGATACCAAGAGTAATTGATGGTAAGGTTAGATTTCCTATGTAAGCTATGAAATAAAAGTCCAAAATCCTTCTCAAGGCAGGAACAATCCATCAGCCTGTGTTGTCTTTTGGTCAATCCCTAACAAATGCCTCAAGCAAAGCCATTAAAGGCTTCTTTCAACTCACAAATTTTATTTTAATTAGAGACTAGGGTTCCTGGTTACTGAATGAATTGTGCCTATAATAAGCTTTATATTTAAATACACTCTGAGACACAATTTTTACTATTTTTTTCTTATTTGAATAGGAGGATTAACATTACAGGGGCCAAAAATTTGATAGGAAAGATAAAAGCGACACAAAGAAAGATTTCAATCTCTCTCCAATGATGGATAAATAACATTTCATGGTGTAACAATAATAATAGCAGGTGCCATTTACTGAACAATTAATATGTGGCGATCATTGTGCTCTATGCCTGACATATTTAGTCGTTCATTTATCTAACAACTATTTATTAAATGCTTGTTATGAGTCAAGCACTGTCTATGTGCCCTAGCCTATAAAATATAAAGTTTCTGCCCTCATCATGTTTAATAATGCTAAAGAGAGGAGAGACCATAAACACAGAAAGAAATACAAATACACATATACACACACACTTTATCGAGGTATGACTGACATACAAAATACTGTACCTATTCAGGACTTCCCTGGTGGCTCAGTGGTTAAGAATCCGCCTGCCAACGCAGGGTACACGGGTCCGATCCCTGGTCGGGGAGGATTCCACATGCCGTGGAGCAACTAAGCCCGTGCGCCACAACTACTGAGCCTGCGTGCTGCAACTACTGAAGCCCGCTCACCGCAACGAAGAGTAGTCTCCACTTGCCACAACTAGAGAAAGCCCGCACGCAGCAACGAAGACCCAACGCAGCCTAAATAAATAAATAAATAAATAAATAAATAAATTTATTTAAAAAAAATACTGTACCTATTCAATGTATACAATTTCATGAAGTTGGAGATAAGCATACGCCCATGAAACCATCACCACAATCAATGCCATAAACATATCCATCACCTTCAAGTTTCCTCCTGCCATTATTATTATTATTATTTGTGATAAGAACACTTAACGTAAGATCTATCTTCTTAACAAATTTTTAAGTATATACTACAGTATTGTTAACCACAGGCACTATGCTGCACATCAAATCTCTAGGATTGGGACTTCCCTGGTGGCACAGTGGTAAAGAATCCACCTTCCAATGCAGGGGGCACGGGTTCGATCCCTGGTCAGAGAACTAAGATCCCACGTGTCGTGGGACAACTAAGCCCATGCTCCACAACTACTGAGCCTGCGCTCTAGAGCCCACAAGCCACAACTACTGAGCTCCCGCACCTCAACGAGACAGGCTGCATGCCACAAACTACAGAGCCCATGCACTGGAGCCCACGTTCCACAGCTAGAGAAGAGAAAGCCCATGCACCACAACTAGAGAGAAGCCCGCGCACCACAATGAAAGATCCTGCATGCCTCAACGAAGATCCCACATGCTGCAACTAAGACACAACGCGGCCAAATAAATAAATAAATATATATATATATTTAAATCTCTAGGATTTATTTATCTTACATAACTGCAGGTTTGTACCTTTTGACTAATACCTCCCAACTTCCCCTCTCCCCCAGCCCAGCTTTCTACTCTCTGCTTCTGTGGGTTTGACTATTTTAGATTCCTCATATAACTGAGGACTCATGCTGTATTTGTCCTTCTGTATCTAGCTTATTTCACTTAGCATAATACTCTCAAGGTCCATACATGTTGATGCAAATGGCAAGATTTCCTCTTTTTAAAGGCTGAATAATATTCCATTGCCTGTATACCATATTTTCTTTATCCATTTGTCCATTGATGAACATTTAGGTTGTTTCCATGTGTTGGCTATTGTGAAAAATGCTGCAATGAACATGGGAGTGCAGATAACTCTTTGAGATCCTGATTTCAATTCCTTTAGATATATATAGCCAGAAGTGGAATTGCTGGGTCATGTAGTATGTCTATTTTTTTGAGGAACCTCCATACTATTTTCCATAGTGGTTGCACCAATTCACTTTTCCACCAACAGTGTACAAGCATTCCCTTTTCTCCACATTCTCACCAACACACTTATCTTTTGTTTTTTTTGTTAATAGTCATCCTAAAAAATGTGAGGTAATACCTAATTGTGGTTTTGACTTGCATTTTTCTGGTGATTAGTGATTTTAATCATCTTACCATATACCTGTTGGCTATTTCCATGTCTTCTTTGGAGAAATGTCTACTCCATTTCTTTGCTCATTTTTAATCATGTTATTTGTTTTTTGCTATTGAGTTGTAGTAGTTCCCTATATATTTGAATATTAACCCTTTGTCAGATATGGTTTACAAATATTTTCTCCTATCCCAGAATTTGTCTTTTCATTTCGTTAGTTGTTCCCTTTGCTGTGCAGGAGCTTTTTAGTTTGTTATAGTCCCACTTGTCCATTTTTGCTTTTGTTGTATGTGCTTTCGGTGTCACATCCAAGAAATCATCGTCAAGACCAGTGTCAAAAATTTCCCCCTATATTTTCTTCCAGAAGTTTTATGGTTTCAGATCTTATGTTTAAGTCCCTAATGCATTTTGACTTAACTTTTGTGCATGGTGTAAGATAGGGGTCCAATTTCATTCTTCTGCAAGTGAAGTATTTAGTTTTCCCAACACCATTTATTGAAGAGGCTCTCCTTTCTCCATTGTGTATTCTTGGTACCCTTGATTATTGGTTCACCCTTGTCAACACACATATGTATGTATATAATTTTATAACCTGAAACATACCTTAAAGAAAATAGGCTAATCAAATACAGAGGTAACTGGAGTGGGTCAAAGGAGGACTATTTTGGCCAGATGGTCAAAGGCCTCTCTGAGGAGGTCCCATGAGATGACTTGGGGAAGAGCTTTCTGGGCAAAGAAAACAGTAAGTGCAAAGGCTTTGAACTTGCTGAATAGAACTGAATGGAATTTGGCACATTGAGAGACTCAGAAAGAAGTCCAGCAGTCATATTGGATGAAGATGAAAATGAGGAGAGATGAAAAGCCCATTTGAGGGTTTAAGTAGGAGAATCATGTTTCTGATTCATTTTTCAAAGATCCCTCTGGGGAATGCATGGTAAAGGAGTAAGAGTAGAAGCAGGGAGATGGGGAATTTGTTGAGTTGGTGCAGATGCAAGATGATGGTGGTTGTGACTGGGTTTATCAGTGTGCAAGGCAGGAAATGGCAGATTCTGTTTACATTTTTGTGGTGGAGTGATTAGGATTTGATGATGGATGAAATATAGGGTGTGAGGTCAGGGAGGAATCAGAGATGAATACTGGGACAAAATAGAACCCCTGCTCTCCTCATCTCCTTTCCTATAATGGAAAAATTGATACACAATATCAAAAATTCACTATAGCAGCCAAACAAGTGTCCCAACACAGTGCAAAATATGTTTAACTCCAAAAATAATAAATAAGTGAAAAGTTACAAACAAAAACTGTCATTTTGGTTTGTCCAATTATCAAAGACTTTTAAATGATATATATCAGGATTATCAAGGATGGTTAAAGAACCACCCTCACATCCCAATAGTAAACTGCAAAAGAATCCAAACACTCGAAAGGGCGATTTGAAAATTTATCTTCATTCACCTTCATACTATACACTTTCTCCAGCAATTCTACCTCTTGGAAAATATTCTAAGACAATAATCAACTATGAGCTAGATTTACATTAAAAAATCATTAATTGCAGTAATAATAAAGGAAAATTAGAAACAATATAAATATCCAATGACAGCAAAATGGTTAAAAATATTATGGTACAAACATTTATGGTGTCCTTAAAACCATATTTGGTAATAACTTTTGTGATTATAAAATGATTGTGATATAAATAATGAGTTCGAAAAGCATGATAAAACAACTTTACATGCATAAACATGCCTATGCATGCAAATAACAGGAAGTAGAAAGCTAAAAGGTTAATAATGGTTTTCTCAGAGAGGTCCGATGATAGATGATTATTTTCAAAATATCCACAATGAATATGTATTACTTTTTTCCCCCAGCTTTATTGAGGTATGACTGACAAATAATAATTATATATATTTAAGGTGTACAATGTGATGTTTTGATATACGTACACATTGTGAAATGTTGGAACTTTTATCGTTACAAATTGTACAATCCCCAAGAAATCCAGGGAAATTTCTGGGCTGCAGTATAATGACAGTTGCTTTCAAACCAAGCCTGGCAATTTTCATGGACCCCTGAGTCTATCTCTCTAAGCTTGGGGATGTTTGCAGGGTTCTCCTGGGAGACTCTCACAACCACTCTTGTACTGGATTCTCTTTCTCATGTGACTTACGTATACTGATTGGCTTTTCCCTTCATCTGACCTTGGCTGCAGAAATTGCACTGAAATGTCTTGAAGTTGGAAGCATGCTTCCCTGAGACTTGTGCTGGTAAAATACTTCCCTCTTAGGTTCTTTTCATGATTCAAGTGGGAATGCAGGAGAGGTGGAATCAATTTGCTGAGCCCAGGTCACATTTGCACACGGTACCCTAGTAGCAGGGCCTCTCCACATCTCCTATCTGCCAAGTTCCCTCACATACCAGCAGGAAGAGAACAGAGGAGAAACAGCAGATTATCATTTTAGGGGGATCACGTACACTTGTTTTTGCCACTCTCTCTACTGCTATCTCACCAAACCAGGGTCCCTTTTTTTTCTAATATGTGTAAAGCTGAGAAACCAATGAAACCAAAGATACACTAGCAAACATCTTTTGCCACAAAGGCCATATTTAGCCAGCGATAGAAGCATATATACAATTGATTAATTGGTGTCCAAAGACACAAGAGAAACCAAATTTTCAACCTATTTTGGATGCATAGTCTGACTTAAAGGTTTGTGAATGTAAATCAGCAAGTTTCCCCAAGATTATACCATCCAGTGACTCCAGTGTTCTCTGTATCAATTATCAAATTTTATTTAATTTTATTTTCTTAAAGTCTTATATGAAAAACTTTTCTTCCATGATCATTACAGCTCTTGTGGGTTTTGGAGAAGCAATGCCATGAAAAGGTGGTTGCTGCAGGGTAATTTAATCAGCATTCTCATAAATTACACATGTTTTCTATCTGATTTGCAGAGAGGAAAAAGTCTCAGGACAGAAAGCATGTCCTCCATATTTTAATTTGATTTCCAGGTCTAATTACATTTGCTTAAACTCAACACACTTGTGATTCTACAAGGAGGACATGGTTGTATGATGTTATTTCAGCTTTTTAAAATTTCTAAACTTGGCTTCCTTTCCTGGAAATTGAACTCCTACTGTCATCCAAAGATACAGGCATCAAAGGGAACTTACTTTTATCACATGTTAAAGAAGAGATTTAATGTAAAATTGATACATTGAACATAGCCCGTTTGCAAAAAAAAAAAAAAAAATGATAATGGAAAATATAGCTAGAATTATCAAATAAGAGCAATAGGGTAAAAGGGCCAACTCTGTCAATTCTTCCAGATACACAAGCTTACTCCTCCCAAAATGCACCAGTTATATCACAAAAGGTTTTCAAATCCTGCCAATTTCTTTTGAAATGCTTTGCACCATTTTTCAGTCCTTTTCATTACCAAATTCTAGATCAAACCTTAAGTATTTTTTACAAGCCTGAAACATTACAGTATCTTGTATTTCCTCTCTAGCCTCTCACCTATCTGATACCTCAGTTTTCACTTTTATTATTTAAATTACCTAATTAAAATATCCATAATCATCTCCTCAATCAAAATCGTCCCAACATTGGTTACTTCCAATGTGTCAGATCCACGGTTGAGGAATTAATGTTATGGATGATGGGGCAGTTGCAAGAAAACAGACATGCCCTCAGTTTTTTTGTTTTTTTTTTATATTTATTTATTTATTTATTTATTTTTGGCTGTGTTGGGTCTTCGTTTCTGTGCGAGGGCTTTCTCTAGTTGCGGCAAGCGGGGGCCACTCTTCATCGCGGTGTGCGGGCCTCTCACTATCGCTGGCTCTCTTGTTGCGGAGCGCAGGCTCAGTAATTGTGGCTCACGGGCCTAATGCTCCACGGCATGTGGGATCTTCCCAGACCAGGGCTCGAACCCGTGTCCCCTGCATTGGCAGGCAGATTCTCAACCACGGCGCCACCAGGGAAGCCCACGCCCTCAGTTTTCCGTGACCAGGGTGAACTGTCTGAACTCTGAGCTGCACGGCAACAGGAACAAATGTTTTCTCTTCTTGGTCTTGGTCATGTTCAGAAACATGACAGCAAACGCCAGGAACAGTCTTGCTGAGATCATTCTCAGACTCAGAAGAGTAAGGAGAGGTCAAGGGACTCAGCAATTTCAGAGTCTCAGGTTACAGTTTGAAGCCAAAAGCTGAGCAGAAAAGGGCAGATTAGCAGAGCAAAGTCTTTTTCTTATGTCTCTCAGACTCTGCCCAGCCAGGAGGGTACATCCAAGGAAATAAGGATTAAAGTGGATCCATTGAAGCACTTGTTGATGCCCTTTCTTTCTTAGAACGTGGACATGAAAATATTTAATTTTTCAATGACGTAACATATGGAAACCACCTGGAGAGCTAGGACTCGCACATACTTAGTAAGTGTATGAGTCAGCTGGGGCAGCCACAACAAAATTCCACAGACTGGGTGGCTTAAAAAGCAGAGATTTATTTTCTCACAATTCTGGAAACTGTGAACCAGATCAAGGTGTTGGCAGGTTCAATTGCTTCCAAGGCCTCTCTCCTTGGTTTGCAGACGGCCGCCTTCTTGCTATGGCCTCACATGGTTTGTGGATGTGTGTTTTTTTTTTCATGAGAACATCAGTCAGGTTAGGTTAGCGTCCACACAATGGCCTCATTCTCATTTTACTTTAATTGCCTCTTTAAATTAATTAACTTGGCTTATCTCCAAATCCAGCCACATTTTGAGGTATTGGGGGTTGGGACTTCAACATAAGAACTTGGAGGGGAAGTTAGAGATGGTGATACTAGAGCTGCTATACTGAAATAAAAATCATGCCAAGATGGGCATCAGTTCATGATAAAATAGACTCATCTGGAAGCACTCAAGACTTTAAGAATGTGTCCATAAGAGTTGCCTAAATTGCCCCAAATCTGTTTTTATTCTTCATAATCTCATAGGCTAAATAATCAAAACATCATATTGTAATATGATTGTAGTGCATTTATTAGCATTCAATGCTAATGTGTTTATAAAGTTCCATTTTGGGGTATTTGATTCGTGAGTTTTTAAATGCCTAAGCACATGGTGTACTTTTCATTATCATTGTGTTATTGCTTTCAAGTTTCATTGCACTATGGTGAGACAATGTGTCGTGTATGAAAATAATTATTTTAAACGTGTTGAGGCTTGCTTTATGGCTTAAGACTTGTCTAAATTTTATAACTGTTCCATGTGTATTCGAGAAAAATTGTGTTCCTTGTTAGATGCTATATATGTCCATTAAAATCTACCTTATTAACCGTGTTATCAAAGTTTCCAATTTGTGTGTCTGTGTGTGTGTTCGGCCTACAATTACTACTGATATGGGCAGTGAAATTTCTTAATATACTGATGAATTTGTCACCGTTTCCTTGTAATTAGTTTTATATATTTTGATGCAATTTTAGGTAACTGTGTTTAGAATTCTCTCTCTCTCTGATGAAGTGACACTTTCATTATTAGTTAGTAATGTTCTACACTCATTGATGTTTTGTCTCAAAAACGATTTTGTTTGATATTGATAGACATCAGCTTCCTTTTGGTTAACATTTTCCTGGTGTATCTCTTTTCACCTTTTGCTTTTGATATTTCTGTCATTTCAATGTCCTTATATGGTATTTCAGTCTCTTATTGTCAGCGGATAGCTAAATTTGGTGTCTTTTTAATAACACAATTTGCGCCTCTTAACAGATGTGTTTAGATCCTTCATCTTTTTGTGTTCTCAATTATTTAGTTGTATTTATCTGAAATTATTTTATGTTATTTTAATATTTTTATATTCTTTTCTCTCTCTTTTTGCTTACTTGTGATTAATTGCCCACATGTGCACTCTTATTCTACCATCTTTTGTCTACTATTGGAAAATATACCCACTATTTTTATTCTTTTAAGAGTTCTGCCAATCCTCAAATTCATAGCAGTTGGTTTGGAAATTTTTTGTTTGTGAGTTTGTACTTGGCTAAATTTATTCTCTGGGAACCCCGAGGACTCTGGGTAGAGGATCGTTTTCTCCATAGAGGATCTGCATTTGCTTCTGTTTAGTGTCAAGGGCACTACCAACCCAATACCATTTTAATTTCATTTCCTTAGCTGGGGATTGTCATGGCCCTGCAGGCAACAACTAGTCACACTCCAAGCTCAAATGAGGTCTCACTTTGGGTTACAGTTTTTCTGAGTGAAAAATTTTGTTTTGTTTTGTTTTACTTTTTTTGGTTTCTTGTCTGTCTGTCTGTTTGTTCTCCCCAGTCCAGAGCCTTGTGGAGATTAGCAGATTTCCTTGTTGATGCTCTGCAACAGCAGGTGTAAATGTTTTAACTCCCTTTTTGAGGGAGTATCCCTTTTAAGTGTCCTGATGTGATGGAGTGTCTCAAGTTCATCCCCTCTCCTCCTCAGGCAAAGCCTTAATCTCTTGTTCTCCCATTTGCTGTCCTCAGTGACACTCCCAGGTCTGTGCATTTTTACATCCTGGATTCAGTCCCCACTAGGGTAGTTTAGCACTTTACTTTCTGGAAAGTTCAGCAACGCTTATACGATATGCTTGTTCTAATTTATCCAGCAACTATTTATTTTGCAGTGGCAGAAGTTTTCAGAATCCCTAGACCACCATACTGATGGATGCAGAAGTATAAAAAGCACTTTTCATCAGGTTGAATATTAAATTTGATCAAATGCATTTTTATCCCCTATTGAGAGATGTTTCCTCCCCTTCCATTTACTAATTTGTAATATTTGTAGAGAATTTACAATATGCAAGGCACTGTGCTATGTGTTTTATGTGCTCTATCCTATCTAATCCTCAAATCCTCAACACCTTGAAAGGTGACACAGATCGTTACTCTCTCGAGATGGGATGCGCTTCCAGGCATTTCTTTGCCAAGACCTCCTTTTTCCAAAATAATCCACACAACTCAGTGAAGTAGCATTTAAAACGGGTGACTTGTTGTAAATGTTATTGTCCAGCTGTTGTTTAATTATACTGCTTCATCTTTTTAAGCCTCAGTTTCTCATCTGTCGAAAGAGGGTAAAACTGACATCTGCTAGACAGAATTGTATGAGATGAAATGGCGAAAAAAGTGGGTAAGAATGTAGTAAAGTACTTGGAGCGTAAAAAGTGCTCAATGTATCTATTCATTTATTCAACCAATATTTAATTGATGACTTTTGATTTCCCAGGCATTGGGCTCAGGGTTGGGAAGGTAACACTGAACAGGAACAGACACAGTCGCTGCCTTCAAGGGGCTTACATTCCAAGGGAGGTGAAAGAGGTTAGATCACAAATTCCACAACTCCCTTCTTAATTACAATTGTGATCAGTGCAATGAAAGAGACATACAGAGTGAGATGGCCTGGGAACCAGAGCTAAGAGTCTAAGAAAACTTTCTGGAGATACTGACAGATGATCTTTTCCAGCTCATCTGGAAGGCTGTTAGAATGCAATCTGCGAAGTACAAGACTGTAAATACAGGCAGAATCCAAGGCGTTCCTCACCCCATTCTGGATCGGGGAGTTAGTGGAGGTTTCATGTGATTGTGCAACTCTAGATAAAATAGCAAAATAAACCTGAGATAGTGACAATGTTACTCTGCTCTTTTTTGAGCCCAGATATACATATTTTCATAGAAATGTACAGCCTTTTGTGCAACTATTCATCAGCAGGACTCTTATGCCTTTGGATTCTCTTTTTCATCACTATTCAAAACATGTCTCATGGCTCCATCACTGGAGTGAATATATTCTTTTAGGTTATCTACAATCTCCTCTTGTTATACACTGCCTTTTGCTACGGCATAATTCAGTTATTTATGTTGATAAATTAGTCTCTGGCAATGGCTTTGATCCCAAACCATATTTTAAACCAATTTCATAACCAGAAGAAAATAAAGAAATGAACCAGCTTATCAGTCATCATTCAATCCTTCATTCAATCCATCCTGAGCTTTCTCCAACGTGCCAAGGCTGGATATACAGAAGGAGCCAGACTGAAAATGTTCCTGCCTGCTTCAACCATAAACTCTGGCAGGGGCGGGGGCAGGAAAATAGAAAATGAGATGATTCTTACTTTGGAAAGGGCTAGATGAAAGTAAGAAGGGAGATGGAGAGCGTGACTGGGAATCACTGTAGACAGAACAGCGAAGAGAGATCTCTCCAGCGAGGTGACGTATGAACTGAATGATGAGACAGAGCCAGGTGGTGAGGCAGGGAAAGAACCTTCCAGGCCTCCCCTTGCACACTGGAGTCTGGCTATGGCGAGTGTCTTGGTGTTGCAGAATTCAACCATGAATGTAGGATCAAAGGTGCTGATGCTGCTGGGGGGTGAGGAGGTTGACTATGACCCATGCTTCCCTAGTGTGTGGCTTCCTTGTGGAAGGCTAGACGTGCAGTACAGTAAGTCCCCTACATACAAACCTTCAAGTTGCAAACTTTCAAAGATGCGAACGTGCGTTCCGTCAACGTCAGGCGTGAGTGAAATTGCAGCTTGCCCTCCGTCTCCTATTGCTGATGATCTTTAGCTCTACCATCTCCCACCTCCTCTCCCTCCTCCAGTCAATAACTCTTCTTGCCGGTTCACTCGATGCCAGCCCCTGGATGCCAGCTGTTGTACTGTACTACTGTACTTTTCAAGGTACTGTACTGTAAGAGTCAAAATGTTTTCTTTATTTTGTGTTTGTTTTTTATGCATTATTTGTGTGAAAAGTATTATAAACCTATTCCAGTACAGTACTATATAGCCAATTGTGTTAGCTGGGTACCTAGGCTAACTTTGTTGGACTTACGAACAAATTGGACTTATGAACATGCTCTCGGGACGGAACTCGTCCGTATATAGGAGACTTACTGTATAGCAGGGGCAGGGTGCAGGTCGGGGTGCCTCTTTGGTTTCTTGGGTAGAACCTGTGTCTGCAAGATCAGCTAATAACAGAAGGAGGAAGGTAAGGTGGGTAGCAACTGTCTGTTAGAACTGCCAGTTCCCCTGTCAGCTGAGCCAGGCCTTCTCCTTCATTGGTTTGAAGACAAAGTGTGTGCAGGTCTCTGATTGCAGGTTGATGCAAATTCACCCTGTAGTTAGTGAATCATCCCCCAGACTCTTTGCTACAGTTTTCAATCTGGTCTTTTTCTGCCGCTTGATGAAAACCATAGCAGGACTTGCTATCTTAAAAGAGAATAAACCACAAAGTCTAAGGTTGTGTAGACCTTTTATGTTCCTGCTTTTCTAGCAGATATTTTTGTATATCTGATGACTTTGCAACAAGAACTTTCATAAGTCAGCTCTGTAGTGACACATCTTTGAGCACTCTGCAAATTTGTTCCAAAGAGAGCCCAGAGAATGCATCTCTAGGGGTCCTGCAAGAAGACAAAGCTTGCGGTTTTTTTGCATCAGATTTCCACGGTCACGAATCTATAACAGCAACGGGCATTAGCAAAGAGCCTCATCACCTCCCTTCCTGGGAGGGTGTCACGTATGGTGACTAGTGACAAACAGGGCGGTTTCCGTCGGCCTGCCTGACTCCTGTAAACAACACAAAGGATCTTTGGAAATGGAATCCTGGTTTTTCTGGTTCTCTGGTGCCATCTGGAGGTCTGATGCTAAATTCACATCCAATTATTTATTTCTACGAAACAGGTCCAAAAGTGTGGCGAAGAGGGATGAGTACGTAATTCATCAGTTCAGACTCTTTGTTGTATCCGTAAAGGTGAAGCGAAGCACTGGGCTGAGGACATTATTTAGATACTTTTGACCACACGTCCTTCCTGATGTAAAATCAAATAGCATGGTTTATCGTTTGTTCCAAGTGTGAGAAAGAATGAGCTATACAGGTGCACTGCCTGCACTGAAATTCTCGTAGGCAAC
The DNA here is from genome assembly GCF_028564815.1 of Eubalaena glacialis. Classification (NCBI taxonomy): domain Eukaryota; kingdom Metazoa; phylum Chordata; class Mammalia; order Artiodactyla; family Balaenidae; genus Eubalaena; species Eubalaena glacialis. The sequence continues at coordinate 34,953,478 of NC_083717.1, read as the reverse complement.
CGTTTAGGGCTTGAGTAGACTCGGGTTTAAACTTCATTAGCCCAAGTTCAAGTGTAAGGAGGACAATAGGAAAATATGTAAAGCATTTTTATTTAAGAGTGTGAGTTCTGAAGACAGTTTGCACTAGTTCAAATACCACCGCCACCACTTACAAACTGGGTGATCTTAAATGAGTTATATACATTATTTTTTTCTCTCCAAAATGAGTTTAATAGTCTGTACCCTAAAGGGTCATTGTGAGAATTAAATGATATAATGTGTGTAAAGTGCTTACCACAGAGCCTGGAGTGCAGTGCTCAACAAACACTAAGATGTATTAGGTGGCACCAGAACCTTCTGAGCCCTCTACCCAAAGGCTTCTGAATAATGAAGGTTTCTAATCTAGCTGGTGGGAGCAGGTTCTATGCCAGTGAAGACAGGGAGCCCTGAGTAGTGAGTACTTCCCGAAAGGGTGAAGTGTTCAGCTGACCACACTGGCCACGTGTGGAGGGGTATCATCAAGGCATGAGGTCAGGCTGGACATAGGCAGATGGCTTTGCTTCTGAAAACAAATCGTTGGAGTTCTTATTTGCAACTGGAAATGACACCCAATGCAATTCTAGAGAAGTCAGCCCATGGGACTTAATGTGTCGGATGGAGCTGGAGGGTGAACAAGATCTGATCCCTCCCAAGGAGAAGTATTTTCATGTTTCACAGTAGAGTTGAGGACATTATACCAACACAGGCAGGATTCAGGTTTAGTATGGAGAATGCCATCATAGGTGCACAAGAAAAAATGTCTGGACACACACAGAAGGAACCCAGAATCCCCAGATATGGATGGGATGGAAGAGAGGGCCATGGTCTCCAACGGGCTGCCTGATGAAGAAGCAACAAGATAGGCTGTGATTTAAAAACATGCTGCACACAATGTTTTTTTCTTTTTTCTTAAACTCACATTAACATAACGCACAAGTCAACTTCTGAAACAAGGAAACATTCTTATTATATTAGTGATTGTTATTCTTGCAATATCAGTAATACCCTCTGATAATCATGCAGCCTTTGTAGTCTGTAAAGAATTTTCAAAAACAGGAACATCAGAAACTTTTATCTTTATAAAAGTATATATATTTTATATATACTGAGTTGATAAACACAAAGCACCTTAGACAGAACTTAGCACGCAGGCAGTGCTAAATTTATTATTATTGTTGCCATCGTTATTGTTATCTTTAGAGGAAAATGGTCTCCAGTTACACTTGGATCTAAACAGAATTTCTTCATAGCGTGTTGCAGCATATAGATGTGACTTTTTAAAAATATTTTTTTTTAATTTATTTATTTAGTTATTTTATTTTTCACTGCGTTGGGTCTTCGTTGCTGCGCACGGGCTTTCTCTAGTTGCGGTGAGCGGGGTTACTCTTCATTGAGGTGCACGGGCTTCTCACTGCTGTGGCTTCTCTTGTTGCGGAGTACGGGCTCTAGGCGTGCAGGCTCAGTAGTTGTGGCTCACAGGTTCAGTAGTCGTGACTTGCGGGCTCTAGAACACAGGCTCAGTAGTTGTGGCACAATGGCTTAGTTGCTCTGTGGCATGTGGGATCTTCCCGGACCAGGGATCAAACCCGTGTCCTCTGCATTGGCAGGCGGATTCTTAACCACTGTGTCACCAGGGAAGTCAAACAGACATTACTGAATGTCCAAATCTCTGTAAGTGATTCTTAGAGCACTTCTCGTTTTGCCTGGGGGAGAAGTGTGCAAAGCCCCAGGCTTTGGCTATGACTCTGCAGGGTCCCCTCCCTTCCTCAGTCCTATTCTCAACTACACTGAAAGATGTGTTAGACGGTGGGTACCTAGGCCAGTTCTTCCATCTCTTGGCAGTTCCTGGGCAGGCCCTTTGCATTCAGCCCTCCTAACCTCTGATTTCCACCACTAGACATTAGTTTCAATGTAGTAATGTAAAAATACAAAAGGGCTAACCACCTGTCAAATACAAACAACATGGGGAAACGCGGAGCTGTTAGCTGAATGGGAACTGAGACTAACTCACCCAAGCATTTCTTGGATCGCTTAAACAACCTTTAAAATAGAATAACTAGGAGTGCAATGAAATTTTAAATTTATGAATAATATTACACTTTGAATTTATAAAACATATGTAAGTAGAATTGTTTCATCATTTTTTCTCTAAAACTGCCAAACTACACGAGGACCCCTTGATACACCAAGAGCAATGTGTAGGTCACAATGTGAGAAGCCTAACTCAAGGAGGCTCTTGGCTTTAAAAAGTCCATGACATTGACTCCTCCAACTAGATAAATGATAGTTGTATGAACTGAATGTTTATACCTCCCCAAATTCATATGCTGAAATTCTAATCCCCACTATGATGGTCTTTGGCGAAGAAGCCTTTAATGTGGCTGATCAATCATTTGCTAAAAAAAATTAGTGTGGATGTGAACCAAAGACCTAATTGGTCATCTCAGTGGAATCCTGGAGTAGCAATGGGATTATACCAGCAGACACATGGCCAGCTGGGACTAAAGGAAACAGAGACAATAGGACAGAATGAAGATAGGCTTCAAACATGCACTATTCTTCAGCACAAAGGGGAGATTGACCATGAAAGCAATTCATGGGTCTTCATGGGTCTTCGTTGGGTCTTCGATGGTCATCAAGGCCATCACCTCAGCTTCAATAAGCCAGCCAGTCTCTGCCCAGAGCCATGGGAGTGGGATCTCCCAAAGCCAGGGGGCAGGGCCACTCAGAGCCTTGGGGACACGACTTTCACGGGAAGATAGAATGAATGTACTTTGAGGTAGGAAGGACAGGAATTTGGTGGTGGTTGGGCAGGGGGAACAGGAACACAATGTTATCAACTGAATGTTTGTGTTTCCCCCAAATTCATGTTGAAGCCTTAATCCCCAGTGTGATGGTATTTGGAAGTGGGACCTTTAGGAGGTAATTCAGTTGAGCTGAGGTCATGAGGGTAGAGCTCTCATGATAACATTAGCTCTCTTATAAGAAGAGGAAGAGAACAGAGCTCACTCTCTCTCTGCCACATGAAGCTACAGCAAGAAGATCGCTGTCTACAACCCAAGACAGGAAACTTAATCAGACATCGAATCCGCTGGCACATTGATCTTGGACTTCTCAGAACTGTGAGAAATAAATATCTGTTGTTTAAGCAGCCCAGCTTATGGTATTTTGTTATAGCAGCCCAAGAAGAATAATATAATAGGATATATGGGGTGGGGGAGTAGGGCATATATATCTCTTTCTGGGGAAAATCTGTAACATGCATAAACGTCAAGGTTGTTTGAGAATTGGATAGGGGAGTTAGTCTAGTATAGTTCATCTCTGATGTCAGTGTAGTTAAGAATCAGCTCTTCTATTTGTTGAATAAATGTAAAAAAAGAGAGAGAGAGAGAATCATCTCTTCCAGCCAGGTGCATGGACTTTACCCCCATAGCGTATGATTCAGTAGGTAGTAGGGTCCAAGGACCTGAATCTTCAACAAACATCCCAAATGACTGATACAAGTGATCCATGGACCTGACCTTGAGAAATACTACCTTAGATCATGTTTAAGACCTCTCTGAATCCTAAAATCTGATTCCACGAATTTCATATGACTGTCCTGTCACTGGAAGGACTTTGTCTGATACAAGATGACAGCACGTCAGGGATTTTCTGGCAGTTGTTTCCGCACTTGATGAGACATTGAACTCATCAATCTTTAAAACCCTGTCCCATTTTTAAAATGTGTCCGTTCATTGTGCACAGCTCATGAACATTCTTTACCTGGGACCACTAGTGTCCCTGGAAAGAAAGGAGCTGACACATGGAGACACCACTGTCCTCCCCAGGAGAATCTGTCACTCCACAGGGTCAGAACAAAGGGACAAGAGGGCAAGAACTAGGAGAGGGATTGTGGTCCAGGATGACAATAGAGGCAGAGAAGTCTCCCTCAGACATACTCAGCACCAAGTTCAATGAAGCACAGCAGGTGATGATCTGACTACTACTGCATGAAGCACATCCTGCAAGAGATTCTGGATTTGAGCCCTGGAAGTTATGGCAGCTTCCCCAAAACACCTGTTCAGAGAGGACATCCTTATGCTCTTACCTGGAGGCTGGACTGAACAGAAGCCACTCACACCGTACTCTTAGTGCTGGGAAATGGCCAATAAAGAATTTCATGTCACAGGTGATTACAGGAGCTCTCTCTCCAACAAGAGTTACCCAAGAAAAACCAAGAGAGTTAAGAAATACAGTATTGTAAAGGATTGACTGCTAATTTATAAGAAGCCTGAAGTGTATCTAAGATGAGCCATCTTCTAGAAAACATCTACAATGAGCAGAAAAGACCAAGGAAACTCAACATTTTCCCACAGTGACGTCCTCAGAATATTCCATTTAAAAAATATTTCTTGGCGTCAACACACTTCTTGGACAATAAACACTGAAGTTAAATAAATAGTAATAATAATAAAACAAATGATTTTCTGGAGAATAATAAGCAATACTCTGAAATTACATTATATTTGTTAGCTCTCTCTCTTTTAAATCAAATTATTTTTCCCACTTCAATTCAAAAAAATCTTCATATAATTCAATCGAATAATTTGATAAGTCAAATATCACTGCGAGGTTTATAGTAAAAAATAAAATAAAATAAAGACTGCAATCACTTGGGCTTATTTTCCTAACCTCCAGGATAGCTGACACAAAATCCAAGTAGGAAAAAAAATTCTCCGTCCACCACCATGGAAGAGGGCTGGGAGGGCCCTGAGTTGGTCTGAATTTGTTCAAGTGACCTTTCCTGAATACATCACTAAAATCAGGGAGATTGTCATAGTGAGCGGCTTATGCCAGTCAGCACCCGCTCCTGGAACTGAACAAAGGTCCCTCTGAATGACACCTCATGGCTGCTCTCCAGTGGTGGCAGTGATGCTGGACAGACCAGTGTCCACTATACTCTTGGTGACATTTTTCCCAAGCCCTCTTCTTTCCCCCCCCTGTAGTAGACTGAATCATAATCCCCAAAGATATCCAGGTCCTAGTCACTGGAATATGTGGATGGCAAATCCCTGGACTTTATATGGCAAAAGGGATTTTGCAGATGTCATTACCTAAAGGACGTTGAGATGGGGAGATTATTCTGGATTGTTCAGGTGAGTCCAATGTAACAACAGGTATCCTTATAGGAGTGAGGCAGAGGGGGATTAGACACAGAAGAATAAGGCAAGGTAAGGACTGAAGCTAGATGCTACCCCGCTGGCTTTGAACATGAAAGAAGTGGACATAAGCCAAGGAATAAAGGAACACAGCTCTAGAAGCTGGAAAAGATAAGGAGAAAATTCTCCCGCAGATGCTCTGGAGGGAGGGTGGACATGCCAACACCTTGATTTAGGTTCAGTGAAACTGATTTTGGACTTCTGACCTCCAGAACTGTAAGAGAATAAATGTGTTTTTTTTAAGCCATCAAGTGTGTGGTAATTTGTTACAGTAGCCATAGGAAACTAATACACTCCCCAATTCCCTGATTATTTTAACCAAAACACACTCAAATCTCTGCTGCAACTTCCTATCCTACCCACTATCTTCAACATGTAGATTGCCCAAACCCATCCCTCAGTACTTCTCCCTGCTCCTCTATGCTCCAGGACATCCGTCTCCATGTAATATTTTATTCTGCAGCACACACACAAAAATCTAGGAACTGGTCAAAAAGAGAGAGGCTCTAAGAGCTAGAAGAGGCTGAGTGTAGGAAGGGAGAAAATTGGCTTTGCCACTGAGGATTCTCTTTGTAGACTGAGGTGAGTCACAGGCGTGGAGAGACTGTGGACAATTAAGCATTAATAGTTAAGTCCTGCCAAAGATAGTCAACCAAGTAAGAATAAATTTAAAAAACAATTGCCCCAATAATAAAAGGAAATACACAATGAAGAAACATAATTGGCTAATGAATATATAAGACATTATATGGTTAGTTTACCTACTAATAATCAAACAAATGCAAATTTAAACCACACCATGATTGCATTTTCACCTAACAAATTGTCCGTCTGAGATTAAAATCGTTGCCTGATATTTCGGAAATAAATGTTCACTCTCATAAATTGCTTACTGAGAAGTAAATTGGTGCAGACTTTTTTTAAGATTTTTTTTTTTTTTTTGATGTGGACCATTTTTAAAGTCTTTATTGAATGTGTTACAGTATTGCTTCTGTTTTATGTTTTGGTTTTTTTGTCAGTGAGGCATGTGGGATCTTAGCTCCCCGACCAGGGATCAAACCCACACCCCCTGCATTGGAAGGCAAAGTCTTAACCACTGGACCACAGGGAAGTCCTGGTGCAGACTTTTTGGAGTACAGCTTGTGATTCAATATCAAATCTCTTTAAAATATGCGTTCTGTTGAATCAGCTATCCTACCTTTAGGAATTTATCCTTAGGAAATAATCATGAACACGTGTAACATTCAACTTTAGCCACAAAAATGTCCTCAGTAGAATTTTTATAACAGCAAAAAAAAATTAAATTGTAGAAATAATATATGGGTGAAATAATTTATGCTCCATCCATACAGTATATTATTTAAGTCCTTTTTGCCAAATGGCAAGATAGCATCATTTACCTCTCTGTCCTTTGCATAGGTCTGTTTTATATTAGTCTTAATATCTTAGTTCTCCAACTTTCATCTTCTAGCCAAAAATCTAGCCACAATTTAATAAAATTCAAAACTTTTATCTCCTAAGAAAGGTAAAAACCACCTGGTTCAGCCCTACCCCTGGGCCCGCCACATTTTAACACTTTCTTGAGACTCTTTTTCTTGTCTTCCATCACCAGCTTTAATGATCTGCTTTCTTGCCAAAACTGTATATCACAAAGAAGGTGTTTTATCACTTCAAGAGATCTACACTCCTCACAGCTCAAGGTAAACAGCCGTCCTGAAACAGGATTCTGCTGGCCTCACTCGTGAGGTGTGAGAATGGTTTCCTGCATTAACCCTGCTCAACTTCAGAGTTCTAATATGCACTTCTCCCTCCCATGGAATGTTTTATGGACTAAATACCACCTTTTCTGGTCTTGTGACTGCAACTCCTGTTTGGTTTTGTTTAAATTTGCCTTGTATACATTTGCCCATCTTTTCCTTTCAACCCTTCTCCATTGCGTCATTTTGGGTATGTCTCTTATAAACAGAAAAGAGCTGCATTTTGCTTTTGATCCAACAAAGTATTTTTCTCCTTATAGATTAGTTAAACCCATTAGTAGTTATTTATATGACATGTTTTGTCTCAGTTCTGTCATATTCTTTTCTGTTATAGTTCCTGTTTCATCATTTGAAAAGTCTTTTGCTATGCGGAGTGTGAGTGTGTGTTTGGTTTTCTAATACAGGTATATCCCTCTTTCTGAAAGTTTGCTTTACGCCACTTGGCTTTTACGAAAGATCTTGCATGAGTACCTGGAGAGAAATTCGAAGAGGATTTTTACTTTTACCGAAAAAGCCATTGCCATACTAATGTAGGTCTTTCCTAAAAGTAAGTGACCTAACTTGAACTTTTGGAAAGTGGGGGACACTCTTCACTTTACACCACTTCAGCTTGAGAAAGGTTTCATAGGAAGGCTCTACTTGGTGCTTTCAGGTAACAGGGGAAACCTGTATTTCTAAAGGTTTGTATGTGAGCTCTAGTGGTTACCTATATGACATCATTGAATACCATCATGTCTTGATTTCTTTAGATTCAATGAGAACAAAAAGTGATAAATTAGCAAGTTTCTTCTTCCTTTCCCCCACTCCCTTTCCTACAACCCCATTTTAGTTTATAATATTATATCTCTCCCTGTTGCTTTTGAACTACTAAATAATGTGATTACTTGATTTAAATTAAGTTTTAACTTAATTGCTTTGGTTCCCAACTCTCACAGACTAGGTGCTGAGTATTCTTGTTTTATCTCCCCACCTTGAATCGATTTCTCTCATCCAATTCTGTTGCTTATATCAAATATTATATATCAGCAAATACAATATTTCTATTCTTCTCTAAACCCTTACTTCTGCATTATTTTACTCTTAGTTCTATAATTAAATATATTTCTTGCTCATCACTGGTCCTTCTGTCATAGTATCCTCGGCCATTTCTTTTTTCATTGAGATGCATCCTTTGGTGGTTTCCTCAAAAGAGTCTGAGTTCTTAATTACCCAAAAGCATGTCTGTAGCCCTTACACTTGCATTACAATTCACTTGGAAATAAAATCCTTGGATTTTCCTTTCTTTTTTTGAGCATCTACAAGTCTCGTTATGCTCTCTTCTGGCTTTGAAGGTTGCGATGGACAAATCTGAAGCCAGCCTGAATTTTTTTCCACCTATAAGAGATTTTATTTTGCTTGGACACTTGAAAGAGTCCTTCTTTATCTATAAGGTGCAATACTTTTATTCAGATATATCTTGTGTTTTGGGCCATAGGTCATTTTTCCCTGATACAAGATGTGTCTTTCACATATTTTGTTTCAGGAATGCTTTCTTGGATTATAACTTTAAATACCAATTCTGTTCCATTGATTTAGTTTCCTCACTGGAGATACGTTGGAGTCTCTTTACTCATCATTTTCTCCCCAATCCTTTAATTTTTTCTTCTTTGTGTTCACTGTTTGCATTTCCATCTCGTGTCTTCACTGTGTTTTCCACAATGCCTATTTTTCCCTGTGCTCCTTCCAGTTTTATCCTCTTACCTGTGATGTTTGTCTCTGTCCTCTCTCCATCTCCCTTGTGTTTCTGCTCCTGAGACTTCTTGATGCTCATGAAGGCTTAAAAAAAAATTCTTGACAAATTACTTGGTCACTATTTTCATCTCTTTTGAGTCAACATTGTTATGGTGTGTGTTCTCCATCTTTTGACAGTTTTACTCCTGTTTTCTTCCATATTTTTCTTTTTAAAAAAATATGTTATATGGCTGCTCCACCCGTTTGCTTTTTCTTCATCATGAAATCATTTTTTAAGACCAGCTCTTTTATTTACTTATTTATTTATTTATTTATTTATTTATTTATCTATTACGACTTACTACTTCTTCCACCTTTTCTGCTACCTTAGAAATTGCCTGCATCATGTGCGTATGGTTCTCCTGTGTGATTCCTTGAAATTCCCATTCCCTCTGCTTCTCCAAACCATATCAGGCCCAGGAGGGTTTCTGCCACCAGCCTTGCTCACTGCAGTTCCTGCACCTGTTACTGAAGACGAGGTGTCTATGGTGTCCCCCTTCAGGGCACACCTTTGACTTTCAGGAGGGAGGTCTTGCTGCTCCTTTCTGAGATCTGCTGGCACTGGACTGTCTCTTTACTCTGCATTTTTTCTCTTTCTTCAGTATGTGTGTTTTCTGTCCAGTCTCAACTGCTTTCTAGGTTCCCTAAAAATGGAGACAGTAAATTCCCCCCCACCCCAATTTTCCTTGTTTCATGGGGGTTATTTGGGAGGAAATGTGGTTTTTAAAAAATTGTTATTTTGTCCAAAGCAGCATTTCTAATAGTGTATTCGAGAGACCACTACTTTATAGGAAAAAGAGTTACTCAAAATAATGGAAAAGTTCGGAAAATATTGGATTAAACTAGTAAAGACTTCTTTAGTATAGGACAGTCTCAGATCCTTTTGTATGCTATTGGATTTGTCAGTCTCCAACACTTACTGTAATATTTCCCCTTGTCCCACAACTGCCCCTAATAAACTATAGTGTGGAAGTTAGGAAGCCCTGATCTAAAATGTTTCTCTCATACATCACTTGACCTATTTGCCCTTGACATTGATGCTCTGCATATCTGGTGGGAGATGATCCTCAGAGTGCCTGAGGACAGCTTCCTCCCCTAGGGGCACAACCTAACCCCAGACGAGTCTGGTGAGCTACAGGGGTCCCCATCATGCGCTTGGATTCTTTGGGACACAGCAAGACCTTGTGCTGGGGTAAAGAGAGCCTAGGAGGGCAGCAGGCACAGGAGACCTTGATGGAGATGTGATATTGCACATGGGAGGCAAGGGCCGTTTCACAAGGAACAAAGCAGGAGCTCAGTCCTTGGAATCTGATTGTCCAGTCAAAGAATAATCCGACTGATTTCATGAGCTAGCTAAGTGTCCCAGGTCCTCATATTTCCTGTCTCCAGTCACTGTTGCTGCAGGTGATAATGAATCCTGGCTATAAACAGAAAGGGAATTGGGCAACAGAGAGGGAAAGGAAGAAAGACTGTGAATCTTTCATTTCAGAGGCTCCCAAATCCTAAAACGTCATACCTAGCTTTTAATGCTAGAAATTTCCTTAATGTGGTTTAAAGCTTCATTTCACATTTGGATGTAGAAAACTTCCAAGTCAAAGACACAGATGGTTACATAGGAGGTTACTTTCCCTTTGGAAAGAGAGATATGGAAACAGAGAATAACCTGACTTGAGGACAAAGGTCACCCCTAATAGTGGAGAGATGCTGGCGTGAACAGCCAGGGAAGACGGGCAGGTCTGCACAGCCTTCTAACTTTTCCTGCAATTCTGATACCGTGATATTTGAGAGTCTTTAAAAGAGCTACAGCTTTCAACCACTGAGCTCCCATCTCCCAGAGGTACAGTGGTAATTGTCTTACAGTTACACCATTGTGAATGAGCTTGGGCCCTTCACACACAGTGGGCCTGCTGTTTCTCCCAGGTAGACCAGAAAGCCCTGGAGCTTCCTCTCTTCTTCCCAGCTGTTACCTCAGGACTTGCCCTCCTCACTACCCTCTCCCTCGAAGATGTCTGTGGTGGGCAGAATTCTTGAGATGGCTCCTAAGAATCCCACCTCCTGGTGCACACACCCTGGGTAACCCTTCCCCTGAGTGTGGGCAGAACTTGTGGCTAGGATGGGATTACACTCTCCTGATGATATGTCATGTTCTACAGCAAGGGTGATGGGATGGCCCCGCCATGATGGCATTACATTATGTAAAACTCCATCTTAGCAGACAGGAGGGAGGGACTCCCCTGCTGACCCTGAAGAAATAAGCAGCTGTGATGTGAACAGCCTACAGAGAGGGCCACACAGCAGGGGAACCGGAGGAGTGGAGGGCCTCTTTCCTACAACGACAAGGAATTATATTCTGCCAACAACCACATGAGCTTTGCAAAGCACCCCAAGATGCAGATGAGACCACAGCCGCAAATGACACTCGATTTCAGTCTTGTGATGCCCTGAGCAAGAAACTCAGTTGAGCTCAGAATGCCCAGTTGACTTCTGACCTACAGAAATTATGAGATAAATAATGGGTGTTGTTTTAATCCACTAGATTTGTGGTGGAAGACACCCACACACACAGACTAGATTTGTGGCTAATTGACACCCAATTTAGCAGCTTGGATGCCAACCTGCACAAGAACCACCCAGCCATTGTCCTGACCTTTTAGATTCTCAGACCATCTCAATTTCCATAAATTTTTAAATTCTTTATTCCACTTTAGCTACCACTATCGTAATAGCACCTAGGACCTTGTCATGGCCTAGATCTAATCCACCTCTGTATCCTTCTCTCCATCCCGCCTGTCACTATCTTAGTTGGGCCCATGTTAGCTTTGAACCTACCTCTGCCCTCCCAATCCATTTCCTAGGACACCAGGGTGCTCTTTCTAAACGCATATGACTTAAATGTTGATGCTCAGGACAAAAATCAAAGCTCCTGGTAGTAATTTACATTGTGGTCTAAGATTTTGTTCCTTTTTAAAATTCTACCCACTCTTACCTCGTATGTAATGATCAGCTACTCTCTCCTCCGTCCCAGTGCACTTCCCCTGATTAACACCTACACCTCCTTGAGGTATCAGCTCAGATGCCTCCTGTTCTACAATACCCACTGGAGTCCCCAGGTATCCCAGGTGTTCCAGGGCACACCCTACTTGCATAGCATCTAACACCCTGTATGTCCCTGTCTGCACAACTGCCCCACTAGACTGTGAACTCACTGGGGGCAGGGACTGTGCCGTGTACCGGTGTATCTTCACTTCCCAGCACATAGTAGGCCCTCCCCTGAGTAAAAGAATGAATAGATATCTCTGCATAGTTCACTGTACAAGTCGAAATCCGCTTCCAAATGGGCGAATGAAACCTGCCCTGCTCAATTGAAGCTAACAAGCTGTGTTTATGTTTCTCGTGGAAGACATTGACAGGTAAGCTGCTCCTCCAAGTTGACTTTTAGGATGCTTGATGTTCACAGTACTAAGAGTGATTGCAGAGCTGAATTTAGCCACAAGATGGAGACTTTATCCTAGTCCTGGAAAGCATCCCAGCTCCTGGAATTTCTGTGCTCAACAATTTTAGGATCAATACCTTAATTCACTTCTAGTCCCGCCTCTGGCCCCATCTATAAAATGGAGGGGTCACATAGAGGTCATAGAGCCTGTTTTCAGCAGACAGGAAGGAGAGATTCTCCTGCTGATCTTGAAGAAATAAACAGCTGTGATGTGAACTGCCTATGAAGAGGGCCACAGAGCAGGGGACCACGTAGGGCCAGACTTATTCAGGAGTTTAGACTGGATGTGGAAGAATTCAAATTGAGTAGTTTCTTATGGGATGAAGGTGACAACACCATTTAGTCTCCTTAACAAGGTAACTCAACATGTCCTGGACATCCCACTGAATGGGATGGGGTAATGGGCTGAGCAGTAGGGCCAGCGTGCAGCAAAAGGGTGGGGAGCATAGCTTTCTTTCTGGCCTTAAAGGTCATGTCTTCAGGATGGGAACCCCTAAAAGTTTCAGGTATCCCTCCTACCTACCCACACCCGCTGAGTAGGACAAGGTCTGGTATCAGTTGATTACCACAGGGAAAGATCTTCCCAATCGGGGATTGTGAATGTGAAGAGGGAAAGTCTAGTTTCAGTATTCTTTTTTTTGGATGATTTTTGGGTGCGTTGGGTCTTCGTTGCTGTGCACGGGCTTTCTCTAGTTGCGGCGAGCGTAGGCTACTCTTTGTTGCGGTGCGCAGGCTTCTCATTGCGGTGGCTTCTCTTGTTGCAGAGCACGGATTCTAGGCATGCGGGCTTCAGTAGTTGTGGCTCGCAGGCTCTAGAGCGCAGGCTCAGTAGTTGTGGTGCACAGGCTTAGCTGCTCCGTGGCATGTGGGATCTTCCCAGACCAGGGCTCAAACCTGTGTCCCCTGCATTGGCAGGCGGATTCTTAACCACTGTGCCACCAGGGAAGTCCTAGCTTCAGTATTCTGATGTAAGTCTCTCCAAGTCCAAGGTGGCAGGAGTTGTCTTCTCAATGTGGCCTTGTCATCACTGGGCTTCAGCATCTGGAAAGGAAAATGAGTCTGTGTACATCCTACACACACACACACACACACACACACACACACACACACACACACTGGGATCACCTAGTTTCCATCACTTGTATCCTAGACTGTATTGTACCTTCCTGCATACCCCCCGCCCCCGACAAGGCCAGACAATGAGACATCAGTCCTTCACTACAGAACCAGAAGACAAAGGCTGCAGATACTTGACTGTGAAATTCAAAAGCTCAATGGCATTGAGATGGGCAACTTGTCTAAGTAAATGATAGGGAGGGTTGCTATTTCCTGCCTTTAGATACCAGGAGCGGGGGGGAGAGCCAGAGAAGGAAGGGACAAGGTAGACAAGAGAGAATAAGATCCAAAGATCTCCAGCAGCACAGCGAGCAGGTCTCACAAGTCAGCATCATCTTAGAGCCCGTTTGTCTTTCATTTTATCATCAAGGGAAGACCAGAAATGGAGAACAGCCATCACTGCTTTCAATTATCCAAGGAGAAGAACATCTGTCTATGTTGTGAGACTTTGCCCTAGCCTCCATCCAAACCATGCCATGTGGATATCCCCCCTCCTCTGGTACAGAACCCATTTCAGCTGTGCCACATACACAGGATGGGATCCTGGATGCCTACAGAATGGTGGGGTCTAAATGAGTTACCCTCTTAGCACATCAATGTGTGACATTATGCAGGATACTATCAACAAGGAGAGCTTACCCCAGCTTTGGTGCCCAGAGTGTTTATTGGGGTTTCATTATGTAGGCATGATTGATTGAATCATTGGCCATACGGTTGAACTGAACCTCCAGCCCCGCTGCCCTCCTGAGAGATTGGGCTGATATTACCTGCCTCAAAGCTTCACCCCACTTAATCACACAGCTGGTCTTTCTTACAGGACCAGCCCCCTTCCTGAGTCATCTGCTTAGCATAAACTATCAAATGTGGCCCCATGAATAACAAAGATACTTATTTATTTATTTATTCATTCTTTCAGTCAGTCACTCATTTATTTATTTGGTTGTGCCAGGTCTTAGTTGTGGCAGGAGTGCTCCTTAGTTGTGGCTTGAGGGCTCCTTAGTTGTGGTATGCGAACTCTTAGTTGCCGCATGCATGTGGGATCTAGTTCCCTGACCAGGGATCGAACCTAGACCCCCTGCATTGGCAGCACGGAGTCTTAACCACTGCGCCACCGGGAAAGTCCCCAAAGATACTTCTATCATGCAAGAAATTCCAAAGGTTTAGAGTCTACCTACCTTAATAACAAAGACACTCCTATTATGCAAGAAATTCCAAACGTTTAGACCTATAGGGGCAAGGGTCAGCCGTACTGTTTATTACACACCAGCTAAAATAATAAGGATCATGACAAGAATTGGTTGTAGGAGGTGCCCATTTTCGATGACAGATCATAGTTACAAGGAGAGTGACGGTTGGTAAAGTCAGAGTGTGTGAGGATCAAAGGGCCCAGGAGGTGGGGCTAGGAAATAGGGGGCTAACGCATAACAAAGTCTCAAAGTGTGAAAGAAGGATGGGGAGAATCCTGCCTTCTGGCTTAAAGGATTGGAATCCTTGGACTCTTTCAAAAGCTGTCATCTTCCAATGTTCCTGTGTGGCCTTCTGGCACTGACATCTCTATAGTGGCTCCCAGATTTTCCTGGAGTACCTCGGTCTTCAAGTACTGACCTGCTGTCCAAACACACATTAAAACTCTTCTTTGTACCTACCCAGCCTAGATGGGAAAGTTCTTTGTTTTTCATTCCTCTTGCCTTAAAAGTGAAGACATTGGGGAGAATCCTTTCTTCACTTGCATTTTGTCATGGGCTAGGTCAAAGAAAGGCCTTGCTTTTATTCTCATATTATTAGACAAAAAACATAAAAACAAAGGAGTTAGTTCGCTTACTCTTTATTTCAACTCCTCCCTTGAGAAGAGTTCATTTCTACAACCTGTAAACTTAAAGAGTAGCTTGGAGATGTCATTCTGAAAGACCAGCAGTCTGTTCCAAACCATCTAATCATTCAGTTTCCCATGTAGATAAATCTCGGACTGGTCCATGCAACCAGCCCTCCCAATACGCCTGGTCATGCCTCTACCATATGAAGGGACCCAGCCCCAGCCTGGAGATGAGGTATCCTGTGACACAGAGATGAGGAAGGTTATAATGAAAGGTTAGCTGTGGCCTAAAGAGTCAATAGATTATTCACTGGGAAGTCAGAATTCTAATGCAAATTTATAGCTCTATTCCCAAAGAAGCTTTGTGTGTGTTGACTTGTGTTTTTCATTTAGAAATGGCTTTCTCGTGATCCCTGATCTCCAGGAGCTAATGATACCTTTGGGACAAGGTAGTGCTGCGATAGATAGTCTACTTCTTTCTGTTCTGAGTAACAGACACCGAGGGCTGCGTCGGGAAGACACTTGGCTAGACTTCCACCTATTTATCTGCATCAGGGCTGGCGGACACTGTAATTGCATTTGCTTCATTTCCTATACAATTTATAGGAAGATCATCGAGCAACAGGAAAGAACGGAGGTCAGAATATGTGAGAATGACACTGAAAGTTTTAGGCTGGCCATTGGAATTAGAAAAACCAGAAAGGTCTGCTTCAAGGACTTACAAAAAGGTCTGAAACAAGGCTGTAATTCTCTCAGGGATTGTCATTCCTTCAGCCATTATTCTTCAGGAGATTTTTATTACAAAATAGATCATCAATCATATCAATAAAGACTACTACATAATTACATTGTGATTACATAGTAGATATTATACATTAAGTCTCGGGTCTGTGAGCATCATCATTAAAGAAGCCGTGCTCAACACAATAAAAATTAGTATCTGGCTCATATCCGAGACTTATGTGGTTCCGGTGATGTTCCAGGGAAGCTCTTCTCCGTGTAGTGACTCAGAGATGCAGCTTACTTCCATCTGTGGCTCTGCCATCTCAGCCCATAACCTCCATGGTCACTGCCAAAGGAGATAAGACATGTAGATGGGTTATAACAGCTCTTAAATGGTCTATATATATAACACATTTTACTTTGGTTCACATGTCATTAGAACCAGGCACAGGACCTGGACTCATCACAAAGGTGTTGGGAAATATAGTCTCCCCCGTGTGTCCATGAAGGACAGAAAAATCAGATATGGGTGAGACCTGGTTGTCCCTTCCTTTTTGCCTCATAACTGTCCTTATTCTCAGGGTTATATTAGAGGTATACTATTATATTTAATAGATGTAAATAGCACACAGGAGGTACTCAGCAAAAGCTAGATTTTGTCATCATTTATTATTCCATGTCATTACTCATTACAGTAAATATGTGGTTTGCACAAAAGAAATAGCATAAAAATAAAAGGAGGAAATGACATTTGGAAAGGCAGCTTAGAGCTTTTTTTTCCCCCCAGTGCTTGACAGTACCACGTTTTTTAAAATAAACTTTAATTTTATAATACTTTTATATTTAAAGAAAAATTGTAAAGATAATACCCCACACCCAGTTTCCCCCATTATTAATATCTTACATTCGTATGGTACATTGGTCACAATTAATGAACCATTGCAGATACATTATCATTCATTAAAGACCATACTTTATTCAGATTTTCTTAGCTATTACCTAGTGACCTTTTTCTGTTCAGGAATCCCACCCAGGATCCCACATTATATTTAGTCATCATTTCTTTTGACTAGAACATGTCACCCCAAAATATGTCACTTTGGCATATTGATTATTTTGGATTAAAGGCACTTAAGAAACAGCCAGTACAAGAAAGACACTCTGGCCCTCCTTTGTCCCTCTTAAAACAGGAGACAAGTCTCCCATGTGAAAGGTACCCTCCCTGTACCAGGATGATAGAAGGCATCCTTTTCAGCAGAGACAGGGAATTTAGGGCTGAGAAGGCTGTATTAACAAACCTTGTTACCTATTCCCCATTTACTACCTTTGGCTGAAATCCCTTTGTCTTGTCAATTGTTCACAAATTTATTGTTTCCTTGTCTACAAAATACAAAAGCTTCCTTCTCTGGTCACTTCTCTGGATCTTCATTCTCTTGAGAAGGCTTCAGTGTACATGTGAAAATTCAGTAAAATTGGAATGCTTTACTCCTGTTAATCTGTTTCATATCCATGTAATTCTGAAGCCCAGCCAGAGACGCAAATTGGGTAGAGGAGAGTTTTTCCTCCCCCGCATAACACAGCAGTTCCCTCACTGCCTGGTGATTCTTGCTTTGTTTGTCTGTCATGCCACGAAGCATCAAGTTGCTTTAAGGAGAGGATCATGTATTGTTTTCCATTTCATCCCTAAGGAAGTGCGCAGAACCAGGCACAAACCGGACAGTTGGTAAATGCCTGGTGAGCAAACACAGGAATAAATGTGCTTGTTTACATCTTACATCCTGACGCATCAGCTCGTCCTCCTGGCTTCGGCCATGTCAGCTCATCCCAGAACAGGCCAAGTTTGAGAATTCTACTCGGGGACAGAGCCGAACGGCTATGGACAGTAGGAGAGGAACAGAATTTTCTTCAATGAGGGTGCCAAAGAATTTCTCCCTGAAGGGAGAAAGAACAGGAAAGGGTCAACCCAGCTTTCAAAATAAACAAGTCTGGATTTAGCAAGCGACACTTTATTCCTGCCCCTCACCCCACTCTCCCCCCCCGACCCCGGCATGTCTGTTGACTGCCATCTCTACTTGATGGCCATTTGGACATCATTTGAAGTCCATTCTGTAATTGTTTTCTTGCTAAGCTTCCTTTATGCAGAAAAAATGATAATACAGTTAGGATGCTTTCAAAAGTCCCAGGGGAAATTAATTTGTTTACAGGATTGTGTATCATATGGTTAAACCAACAAGGAAGAACAGACGGCTCTCTTTCTCAGCTGCGCTAAGCCACTGCCCAGTGAGGTCACAGGCAGGCGATGCTTCCAGGGTCCCCGCGAGCTCAGCACGGGCTCTCTGTTTTGAACCGTGGCCATCCAGACACACCCTAGAGCCATTCTTTTGAGAGTGGCTCCCATATCATTCTCACCACGGTGCTGCTCTGTTACACTAGCTCAGCTCTCTGCTCTGGGATTTTGGTCCTCTTCCTAGGATTGATGTGTACAGCACGGACTGACACCTCTCCTGCAACTCACCCCTGATGCTTCCTTGCCTGTGCCTTCATGAACCTTTTCTCTCCATCTTGCAACCACTCAGATGCTTTCCTGGCACTTGGGTATTATTCCTGCAGCCCAAGCATTACACTGGAAGTGAACTTCAATAACATTCAAGCAGATGGCACCTAGGGGTCAAAAATAAGTACACAAAATTGAGATACAATAAACTCCCATAAATGATTGGCCTGCATTGTCTAGCGGTGTGCTGTTAATATAAAATTTCCACGTGACAGCATTGAATCGTACGTACATCTTTATTCTCTTTAACATATGCCAAGTCTGCATTATCACAGTTTCCAAATTTGCAGGGTAGAAATTTAATAAGACCCAATCATAATTAGGCCTAGTTCGTCTTCCTTTTTAAATCTCACGAAAGATGTCACTTAACAGATTTCCTCCTTCCTGTGATTGGCTGGGACCACGTGTTCAAGGACGCAGTGAGGCCTCTCTCAGCAATCAGCCTGCTTCCCTGGGAGCTCTGAGACTGAATCCCTGTGTTTCTCCACCTTGGCAGGCTGCTTCCCTCTTCCATGGCCGACTGCAGTAAATGCAAACACCCAGAGTTAAATTCTACACTGGTAACTGGCTACTGTTTGGGCTTGTTTATTAGATTCGTACGCTTTTTAGAAAGGGGAAGGTATTTTCAAAATTGTATTTGTATTTGTAGCCAGATAAAGGAGCACACAGTGTGGGCTTCCCTGGTGGCACAGTGGTTAAGAATCCACCTACCAATGCAGGGGACACGGGTTCGAGCCCTGGTCCGGGAAGATCCCACATGCCGCGGAGCAACTAAGCCCGCGTGCCACAACTACTGAGCCTGGGCTCTAGAGCCTGTGAACCACAACTACCGAGCCCACGCGCCACAACTACTGAAGCCTGTGCGCCTAGAGCCCGTGCTCTGCAACAAGAGAAGCCACCGCAATGAGAAGCCCGTGCACCACAATGAAGAGTAGCCCCCACTCGCCGCAACTGGAGAAAGCCCGCGCACAGTAACAAAGACCCAACGCAGCCAAAAATTTAAACATTTTTTAAAAAAGTTTAAAGAGCACACAGTGTGTGTCTGTCATGTAGTTAGTAAGCAGATTTGCAATATACTTTCTTTGCAAATTCTCTACATGAATCAGGTCAGGTCTCGAGAAATAAATAATTTCAAAACCATTCTAATCTAGCTTTCAGGTTGAAGTTGAAATAATGTTAGTAATGGTGATGATAGTGGTCATAACAATAGTTCGTATATAATTGCTAAACTCAAGCCATTCTAGCCGTGCTTTCATGGTGAGGTTTAAATAATACTACCATTAGAAACACAACAGTAAAAGGTAGTTGCCAGTTGTTAGGTTTCCACCATGCTCCAGGCACTGTGCTAAGCTCAACATGCATATTATCACTAATTCATACAACAACTTTGCAAGGTGATTGCCACTCTGCAGGTAAGAAAAGAAAGCCTCCAGGATAGTCAGTGACTGTTAATATTGAGAACTCTCTCCTAAGCCTCTAACCTTTGACAAAAGATTTGAAGGAGAAAAGGTAGCAGGAATTCCACCCAGCAGAAGCGGAGAATATTAGGTTTCTTTCTTTTTTTTTTTTTTAATTAGGGGGAAATCTGCAGTAGCACTAGGAACTGGGAAAGAGACGCTTCCACATATTAAGTGCTTCAAGAAGTTTCTAGAAGATAAGGTAAAATGGAAGAAGATTAAGGAAAGCTCTGATGACCACTTTAGAACTCCTGTCCATAGGAAAGTTTGTTACCGAGTCCAAGCTCGCTCTGCTCGCCACACAACAGGCCAAATTCAGAGACAGCCGTTGAGGCAAAGGAATATGACTTTATTGGAGTTTGGATGCCAGTTTCTTTTATAGCACAGAGAGGGGGAGGAGATGAGGAAGTAAAATAAAAAGGCCATAAGTTTTGCAAATATCCCCTGGAATGGCCAGCCTCGGGGAGGGGATGTGTTAATTTCTTCTTTCTTGCAGCCATCCACAGGTAGAACAGGGTCCGGTGGTTTCCCTGAACAAAGGCGCTGTGGTTTAACATTCAGGCAGAGGGGCAGGGTTCCCCAAGGCAGGCCATTATGCATAGACAGTATCCTTTTAGTGAACAAAAGCAACGGGAAGCAAAGGTTAAAGTAAAAGAAACAGATCCAACATGTAGTCCCATTTGGCTCTTCCCTGTTACAAGTTGAGGTGCATTCACAGGAAGTTGCTAGAGCCCCACAAACACCACTATTATGAAAGAGCAGGGGCTAGATATGAACACGGATAGTGCAAGAGATGGGAGCATTTTTTATTCTGCCCCTTTCCCTGCTGTAGATTAAAAACATTCAGAATGATAAACAATATGCAGTAAATACATACAATGGAGTATGAGTCAGCTTTAAAAAGGAAGGAAATTCTGACACAGGCTACAACATGCATAAACCTTGGGGTCCTTTTGCTAAGTGAAATGAGCCAGTCACAAAAAGACAAATACTGTATGATTCCAATTCTTTGAGGTCCCTGGAGTGGTCACATTCATTGAGACAGAAGGCAGAACGATGGTTGCCAGAGGCTGAGGACCTGGGACCCTTTGCTGCAGTGCTTGCACCTGGGCAAACCTCTCCTCCAGCAACAAAATACAAAGAAACTATATGGGACTAAAAATAACTGCGTGCATGCGCAGTTGGGGCAAATTCTGGACAAAAAGATACAAAAGACCAAAAAACTCAACTGCCACTTCTGAAGAGCCGCGAGCAAAGCAGGGGGTCGGGAGCAAAAGCAGGGTACTTCGCATGCTCCCTGCACACACCATCACCTAAGCCACCCCTCCGGCCCAACCCCTGGACACACCCTTACCCTCACCCCATATTAGGAACAAGTTTGCCCCCCTCGGGGAGCGAGCAAGCAAGGGAGCAAGTTGTTTTTCTTGCTCCCCCCTGCTGCAGCAGGGGCCCCAAAAAACCCTTGCCTGAATTTCTGGTCTGGCCTCTAGTCAATTTCTATTGATTGGGGAAGGCCAAGAACTCTGGTCAGTATCAAGGGGAAGAGGGGGGTGGGGAGTTATTGTTTAATGGGTATGGAGCTTCAGTTTTGCACCATGAAGAAAGATGCATGGTGGTGATGGTTGCACAACAGTGTGAATGTAAATACCACTGAATTGCACACTTAAAATGGTTTTACAATGACAAAAATTAGGAATATTCAGAATTAGATTGTAGGGACGGAGGTGACCAAAACAAGAGTGGCCATTCCAAACAGGAAGTCTCCAGCATGGGTATTTTCCACAGATTCTGACTCTCTCCAATGTGGTGAGATCTTCCTGCTGTGGAAAAGTTCCTAACAGAGCAGGAAGGGGGGCAGACTGAGCCACATAAGGATCTGAGGAAGAGGCCACGATGACAAAAGAACACAAGGAGAGAACTGCCTTCTGGTGCAAGAAGGGAGGAGTTAACTGAACGAACACCCAATTCTTCTTTTCAGGATGCTCCCCACCTTGCCTCCCCCTCCACTGCCTCACCCCACAAAGTCATCACCCAGCAGTCTCCCCCAGTGACGAGCTGAGAGAAGGAATCCAATGGCATCCCTGAAACGGCGAGGAAAGCCAAAGAACATTGTGGGGGAGCAAATACCAAACGTTCAGAACACTGCTTATTCAAGGAGCATGAATAGAAAAAGAATTAACTAAAAATTCTGCCACATAAAAAAGGAAATGAACATGAAGCATGCAAGAGGCAGAGAAAAAGCATATTTCAGAAAAAGGATTTCCTGCAGAAAACAAAACGTAAATCTTAGACCATATTTACTTCTCCCAATGAAATAAAATCAAATGATTCTTTCTGAAACGAGAGGCAAATTGAGGTAACAAGAAAAGATAGTGAGTTATAAAGGAAACCGGAAGAGTTAAGAAAATGTGAGTGGAAATTGACATGGCAAAATGAAAACAGGATTAGCAGAATTCCAAGAAATAGGATAAGGGTAATCCGAGCCCCTCAATAGCCTTGAAAGAAAGGTTAAGGTCAAGGATTATAAAAATAAGGGAAAACTTTAAACATGGTAAAAGCAAGGATATCAGTCATATAATACATGTTTCAATGAGCTTTTTAAAGATACATCATAGACAGATCAAACTACTAACTCAAAGTAGGTCATCAAGAATCTAATCACAAGGGCTTCCCTGGTGGCGCAGTGGTTAAGAATACACCTGCTAATTCAGGTGACACGGGTTCGAGCCCTGGTCCGGGAAGATTCCACATGCTGCGGAGCAGCTAAGCCCGTGCGCCACAACTACTGAGCCTGTGCTCTAGAGCCCGTGAACCACAACTACTGAGGCCCGCGTGCCTAGAGTCCGTGCTCTGCAACAAGAGAAGCCACCATAATGAGAAGCCCGCGCACCGCAACAAAGAGTAACCCCCGCTTGCTGCAACTAGAGAAAAGCCCTAGCGTGCAGCAACGAAGACCCAATGCAGCCATAAATAAATAAATAATAAATAAATAAATAAAAAGAATCTAATCACAATTCCCACTTGGCTCTTTGCCCTTTCCAAGAAAGGAGTGGGGGAGGCAGGGATTGGGGAGAAAGTCGAATAATTCTGGCAGAGCAATGCAACCATCTCCTAATTTAAGAGAAAAACTCCAGAGGCAAGAGCAGCCATGAGAGCTTTTTCCGTCAGGGTTCAACCAGAGAAGCAGAGTCAATATCTGGGATCTGTAATAGGGGTTAGAAGGTCTTCAGTCATGGCAGCTGCTGAAGTCGATGCAAAGGTGCTGCTTTTGCCTCTGCTCTTGGGCTGAAGCTGCTCTAGGTCGCCTGGCCTGGGAGTGAGGAAGGAGAGCTGAGTGTGAAATGGAGGAGAGTGAGGACAAGAGAGATTCCTCCCTTCCCCACCCCCGCCGAATGACCGGAACCCACCTGGGCAAACTAGAACCCACCTGTGTCCCCCATCATCTCCAACCTCAAAGATGCAGATGACACACAGGGGTGGTTGGTGCCTATCACACAGAGGTGGTTGGTGCCTATCACACAGAGGTGCACGTACACCTGGTCCAGCGCTCAGAGAAGCTGAAAAAAGAGATCCGAGAGGAGCAGAAGTTGAGCGTTGGGCTACAACCCCCCGCCAACAGGGCAGGCTAGCAACTCAGAGACAACGTGTGTGAGCCGCGCAGCACCTGCCGCTCGTCGCCAACCTTGAGAGCACAGAAAACGGCAGCTCCTTCTCCTCCATCTTCCAGATCGTTCACGTATCTCTTGTAGCCAACCACAGCCCAGAACCACACAGAAAAGGGGCCACTGGGAAACACCTTTCCAGCTTAGCCATGTTACCACCGTACAGAGCCTCCCTCAAGAGACAGGAAGACCCTATGTTTAGAATCTCTTTTGTCACTACAGATGCATAACCCTCCTCTATGTCTGCCCAGGAGATTCAAGACCATGTTTCACTACCAAATACCAAAGGGTGCTGCTGATGGGCTTCTCACTGATGCTACAAGTTTCAACCTCCACACAGAAGCGCTCAACCTACTCCTTTGTGGTCCAGCGGGACTCCCCACCCCCATCCCAGACCCAGCAGAAGGTAGCAACAGGAAGGCAGCCAGTCAGCCACAGCCACACTGGAAGCTGCTGGAACGAAAGTGACTTTGGAAACAAACGGTGATGCCAGAGGTTGGCAAAAGAAAGAGAAACACAGTAAGAAATTTTACTTTTGCCTGCTTTTTCTCCAGTCCTAGCTGCCCCTGCTTCGGGCTATTAAATCTCTAAACAAGTAGTATAAAAATCCCAGAAGATTTATAAGGAAGATCCTCACGGCATTCATAGGTACAATACTTAAGATGAGAATTGAATTTGTACATGAACTAGTTTTGAGCATAAATGGGTCAGAATAGACCTCTCCTCATTTGAAAACCAACAAATATGAACGGACCTACGAAAATATGCTTTAACCTAAAAGAAGATATGGTTCTAAAGGAAAATAAAGAGAGAAAGGCATTTAATTGTTTAAAAGTCTTGCTTGAGGAGAGTAAAGTAAATTTTAAGGGAAAAATTGCTTTGCACTTTGAGAAAAAGGATTTTGAAAGGTCACAATAAAGCAAGAAGTGAAAATGATACGTCAAAAAAAAACAAGATGAAAAGAGATGTCAGTAAAAATTGAAGGAAAAACGAATATAATTTTTTTAAAAGAGAGGATTTTAAAATATCACACTTAGACTAAAGCAAGAACGTGGTAAACTTCATGGTTAGGTGGTAGGTCAACATATTATAAAGATGTCTTCTGCGGAATCTGCTTTGTTCTGTTCACTCAGCCGATCCGTAGATGTTTTTGGCTTCCATCAGCTTTTGGAGACATAACGTTTCTGTGAAGGATGTGAAGGAAATGCCGAGATGAGGCCACCACTCCCAAGAGACAACACTGCTGTACTGTCTAAAAGTCCCCCCCGAACTACGGAAAATACAATCTAAAAATCGTTAAAGAAAAACCGCAGCCAGCTACTAAATGGTTGCTTGACAAGGAATTCAACTGCTTTCCTTTACCCCAGTTTTTGAGAATGTTCGATTTTTCCCTGTTTCCTAGGACAGTTTATGTGTTTAGATGTAATCACCTAGGAAAAAGAATTTCTTTTTTTGAGGAAGCATAACTGCAGAGCAGGACAGGAAAGATCTATAATTCGTACCCCAGTTGCCACCCATCTGATGATGATCACTTCCTCCTTCCACAGGATTCTGTTGGGGTGGTGACAATCTGTCTTCACTCATTGCAGGGAGCAAGTGTAGCAAAGGACCACCCCACCCTCCAGCTCTGTGGTCAACCTCTCACAACTCTTAAAATGAGTAACAGAGTATCACGATTTTCCTCATGGAAATCTCAGAGTGTCTGCTCAGTTTCAAACTTATTTGCAGCTGGTGATTTCAGGAGGAACTCAATAACAATTTGCTCTCATGTCTCAACAAATTCCGTTGTCATTTAGAAAATTGGAAACAATTCTTGAATGTCTTCCCTCAATAACATTTTCTGGACCCAAAGTGTATTTCTAAACTTCAAACAAAAGCTTTTAGAGTCACTCAAACAATATAACAGGCATGTAAATATATCCCAGAAATGGAAAAGTCTCTCTTGTAAAATCCAGAGCTAAACACTTGATAACTTAGAAAAGGGAGCTTGGCGCTGCTGATGGGACTCAGTACCCTCTCGGGGATATTCGTGTCTCAGAATTCTATTCACTTAGCAGCAGGGGGAAATGTCTTTAATTGATGAGGAAGGGAATGAATCTTATTGTTCCTGTAAGCTAAGCCATTTGATGATTTCTGTTAAAACCTCCTGGGATTTATAACAAAATTTTATTCTTTTTTTTTCCAACTGAAAGGGATTTGTGTGTTATACAAATAGAGCTTCCCTTGCTACTTCTCTCCTTTTCAACCTTTATTATCTTCTTCCTTCTCCCACCACCCAGAACCTGTAAGCAGTTCATCTAGGAAATAATAGTTTAGCCCATTTTGACATTGGATCCTTTCTGATTTTTTAAAGTGTTTAAATTGTTCGCATTTAAGGGATTTTTAGTCTTTTATCTATATACACATGCTGGCTTAAGTTAAAACCACCCAGCACATCTAAAACCTCTAATCAAATTGTCAGAGGAAGTCAGATGCACGCTCAGTAATTTATCCCTTGCATTCAGAAAGCGACATCCCCTGCCTGCACTTCCTCTTTCTGCCCGGCCCTTGGGAGCCCAAAGAAGCAGGGGGCCCAGAGGGGAATTGGGGAAATGAATCTGAGTCCCTCGCGCTGGGAACAAGGAGTAGCAATGACCCCCTCACTTTGCACTCATCACCACAATGAATGCCAGGTGGACTTCAAAAAGAATTTTAAAAAATCAGACCAAGGAGCCATAAAAAAAAAAAAAACACACACAGACAAATTTGAGCACATTAAAACTCATTTTACCAATGTTAATAAAAATACATCATATCATAATTTGTTTTAATAAATCCCTGTAGTATACTTCAAAACTTGCTATTATCTTTTCCTACCCTTTGAAAAACACAAGCATATATATATGTATACACGTGTATATATACATGTACGTGTATATAATATATATAAGCAAAGAAGAGACAAAAATGCTCAAAATAGTTGATTGCATAAAATTAACATAAAATATTTCAATTTATGAATAAATATTTCAAAATAAGGCAAAGAGGTCTTCAAAAAAAGTAGGATAAAAAAATCTTTGAAATGCTCAGATATAGTTCATGTACGTAAAGATCTCTAAAAGAATGCTACAAAAAAAAAAAAACTAACCTCAGGAGGCTAGAAATAATTCTGCTACTATGCCATTTTGTTCATTTGATAAACACAAATTTTATCTAGTATTAAGACAGACTATCAGGTCAAATAGCCTCAGGCAAATTGGCAGACAGGTGACCTGACGTCACAGGCCCCAGTCCATCTCTGAGCAAAGGCCAGCTCTGGCGGCCCGGCCTCTGCTTTGTTCTCATGCCCAGAGCCCTAAGTCTGAATACCTGTCTGGTAGTCCCTGAACCTCAATGCCCCAGGCTAGGGCTCTGGCTTCCTTTGTCAGTCTAGTGCATGGCAGACAGTAAGAGGGATCTAATGATTTGCTAATGAATTAACAGAGGAATGAATGAGTGCATGAATGAAGTCCCCCTCCTAAGCCCCACACGTGGAGTTGCTAATAGATTTCCTTTCTGTCCTGTTGTCTGGTGCCTGCCCCATTCACTGACTCACCCCTTTGTGGCATCTCTAGTGTACTGACTAGGAGGTGTCTTCAGTAGCAAAGGCCGTTTCTGTTTCAGTCCTGCACCTGCCCATTCAGTTAATGTACAATCAACCTTGCTGCAAGCAAATTGTTTCTTGTGTTAATTTACAAATGGAGGTTTATATGGTGAAGCTATGGGAAAGTCCTGGACTTGGGGATGAATTCAAAGGTTAAAGTAAAAGAAACACATCTAACATGGAGTCAGATTTATTTTTCCCTATTACATGAACACGGACAGGATTCTTACCCTCTCTAAGCTTTTTTCTTGATAGTTACTTTTAAATGGTGTAGGGGGAAAAGTGTATAGATAGAAATAAAGCAAATGTGGCAAAATGTTAGCAATTGGTGGATCTATGTTAGGAGTATACAATATTTGTTGTATTGTTCTATCATTTCTGTAGGTTTGACTTTTTTCAAAACAGAAAAAAAGCTGAGAATAGATAAATAAAAACAAAGTGTTATGACGGTGCCTCTCCTGGGGCTCTGCTGTGTGGTTGTTACCAAATGCACGTTTGTGTGCCTGATGCACAGTGAGACCAAACAATACCGAAATGTCAGAGTCTGGAGCAGAGAAAGGTTTATTGCAGGGCCATGCAAGGAGACAGATGGCTTGTGCCCCCAAAAACCCAGAACTCCCCAAAGGGTTTCAGCAAAGCATTTTTAAAGGCAAGGTGAGGAAGGGGCGTAGTTGGTTATTGCAAACTTCTTGGTGTAGGAATCCTTCGTTCCTGAAGCTGTCCACCTAGCTGTAAACCTCCAACAAGACAACTGTTATTCTCTGTTCTGCAACTTTTTATCTCTATACGAATGGAAAAGTGTTATACCCTTAAAGGTCAGAGCCTTGAGAATAGGCTTTCCTGTATATTTCAGGCTATAGGCAACATTCTTAACCCAAAGCAATAGAATACAAAGGTTAAAGTAAAAGAAACAGATCTAATATGGAGTTAAATTTATTCTTCCCGGTTACATGAACACGCACAAGATTCTTACCCTTTCTAAGCTTCTTTCTTGATAGTTAAAAACAAAAAACCAAAAACCTATGCCTTGCATTCTCCCTAAGTATTTTGTGAACACCAGTCATGGTAATAGATGCAAAGTGCTTTGCAAACCACAGAGCCCTTTCTGGGCACAAGGGTCACCAATGTGATTATTTGGGCAGCACCAAGTGCTCTTAGATCACCTGGCCAAGCCTCTTGCCTTTGTCTGTCTTGACTCCAGCCAATCTCTGCTGCCACAGCCACCTTAACATACATATGCATGATTGGCTTCCTGGCTTCTCCCCAGCTCTGAGCATCGGCTACAGACGTGCAGTCCAGCTCCTGAGAACTGGAGGGCAGAGCACCTCGCAGATCCAGTTCAGAAACCTCCGCTGGAGCAGACTCCTGCCTGCCGGCTTCCCAGCGCCCTGCCCACCAGTACTAATCACTGGCAGCCAGTCTGCTCCCATGAAACCATCAAAGGCATCCCAGCGTTATAGGAGCATCCGGAGAAATGCCAGCCAGCACTACTTCTACCAGGAGTCCCTGCTGCTCAGGTGAGCCAGTCCCATCCATCCACTGGGGCAGGTTTGTGAGGAGGGAAAGCCTGGGTCACCCTTGCTTGCATCTGACCAGAGGACCAAGTCCCCATCCTGCTTGGTTCTCCTTCAGGATGAACTCTGAAACTCCTTTTTCCAGGTCACCGTACAACAAGGGTGGCAACCTCAGCGATGTACACAGACATTGATGGCTCTACCTGCCTCTGATCAGAATCCAAAAGCCTGTACCCCAACCTGGCTTTATTGCTGGCCAAACCTACAGACGTGCTTTATCTGTTTTCTCTCTGTTTACTCAATCAGCAGTGTCAAGAGAGAGCCGACAATACATCTGTCGTAATAAATGAGGTTTCTGTTGGAAAAGGCTACAGGCTGGTTAGAAGTGGGGGAGTATTATTCAAATTTGTTAAATATTTATAAAGGTATCTTAAAATCTCCATTAATTTGGAGAAACTGGAGAAAATTCTCCTTTGAGTAAGTAAAAACAAGCTGAATTAGAGAAAAGCAAAGGAATTATTTTCCCTTACATTTAAGTGCATCATTGATGAAATAGCCACAGCAAAATACCCTTAACTCCTCCTGAAAAGTTGCATTAGGATTAGTGTATTCATTTTCACTGGGAATAAGTGTTGCTATGTGTTGAAAAGTTGTTCTCCTAGAGAGTAACTATTTCCCTGAAACATTTGTGCATGTAAATTTGCTTAGCTAATTTCTTGTTCATAGAAACTGCTGCCTGTTTGCCTCTGTTATCTCTGATTTCAAATGAATCAAAGCAGGAGTTCAGGGAGCGGGGGATCTCTGGATGAGAGAGTTTGGTTTTTATTTATTTTACATCCAGAGTTAGGGGACAGGAGGCGTCCTTTCTTTGGAATTAGCTGATTATTTCAATGAGCCTGAAAAAGAAATGGTTTTGCCACCAAAGATGCTGCTATTCAGCAATCCTACATAAGCACTCTCTTGGTACCTTTTATGATGTCTTCTGATAGTATCTTTTATCCTTTGAAGCCTTTCTCTTTCACTGACCCATCAAAGTAACAGAACCCAGTGAATGTGTTCCAGTGGCTGCTAACAACTGCTGAATTCTCTCTCTGACTCCCTGGATCCCTCCCCTCTCCTTCTACACACACTAACTTCATACAGATGACCCCAAGGCAGCAAGATGCTAAACTTAACCCAGGGCAAGTACTGGGATGGAAGCAATTCTACTAATCAGATTTCCTCCTTAATGCCCTGATCATTTCAGCAACTTGGATGACAGCTTTACTGCTGATGAAACAGGGGACAGCCATGATCCAGAACAAATCTTCCAGAATATACAGTTCCAGAAAGATCTCATGGCAAACATTCGCTGCCGACCCTGGACCATGGGACAGAAGCTGAGGGCACTGAGGTAAGGGTTATGGGTTATTGCAAGTATGCTTCCCACTAAACCACCCACCCTGCCCTGTCCTGGGAAACGAGCATAAAAATCCACATTGGAGTAGTGGGTCGGATGCTCTTGATCTGACTTAGAGAAGTCACAGACATGTCTGAGGGATCCACCTGGTCCAGGCAGGGCCTCAGTGTGTGTGTCTGTGTACGTGTGTCTGAGTTGGGTGTGTGTCTTGGTAGAGAGTTTTTGGGTTTCTACCTCCTTTTCAAATACTAGATTTTAGCACTATGCCTAGAGATGAACAAAATAACTAAACTCACTAGGTATGCAATCTAGAATGAAAATAAATATTAGTTTTACCTGCTTGGCTATTACCTACCTCTTGGCGGGGGGGATCTCTGTGGGAAACTAGATTACTGGGACACTTAGAGTCATATTGGAGAGTCTGTTTAGATAATAATGAAGAGCTGAAAGTTGGAAGACATTGCCTTGCCATGTCATATTAGGTTCTTTTCATAGTTTCTCTAAAGACCAGTTCCTTTCTCTGTAAAGTTGAAGTGAAGGTGAAGGATAGCACCTACCTCCTGTGGCACTGTTAAGCTGTTACACAATCAGGGTGCTGCTAAAGACAAAAATTCCTGGTTGCCCTCGGACTTAATCAGAAACTACAGCAGAGGGCTCCAGCATTTTTAGCATGCATTCAGGTTGATTCTTTTGCAAACTAGAGTTTGAAATCCCTTGATAGCAGTTCAAGGATTAAATGAGGTGAACCATATGATATTAAGCCTTGTATCTGGGCTATAGTAGTCACTCCCTATGAGCGGGTAGTAATTGATGATGTGGATCCCTGGGATCACAGCAAGGGGAGTGAGTAGAATGGCTCTTAATGACCAGTGCCACTGAGCTACTCTGACCCATGAAGTGGACCTTCCTAGAGAAACAGACATTACACGTAATCATCGGGCATCTACTGTGTGGACAGGATTAGAACCACTGTCGTATCTTATATTTTAGTGCCCCTTTCCAGATGCCAAGCACATTGCCCTGTCTCTCCAATCCACCATTAGGTTTGCATTGCTTTCCCATCAAATCATGCCTTCATTAGATTTCCACTCCAGGCATTGTTCCTCCAGTCTGGCCAAAGATCCAGCCTGCCCCCCAGGTGGCCGCGGCAGATAGCTAAGGCCATCCATAGTTTCCACTCCCAGAAGTTTCCAGTTAATTCTCCATGTCCGATATCAGTTCTCATCACTTCCATTTCTTTGAGTAAGGATGACATTTTTCAAATGAGAAGACTGATACTCAGAGATATTAAGTGGCTTCCCCCAGGACACACAGCTTCTGAGTGCTGGAATTGAGCTTTAAAGCTGGGCTTCCTGACCTCAACTCCAGTATTCTATTCTATTGAAACAGAGGAACTCTACCAATTTATCCTAAAAGAAAAAAAAAAAAAGGGCATGTAACTATATAGCACAAGGAACTATCTTTAATATCCTGTGATAAACCATACTGGAAAACAATATAAAAAAGAATGTACATATATGTATAACTGAATCACTTTGCTGTACGGCAGAAATTAACACAACATTGTAAATCAACTGTACTGCAATAAAAAAGTCATGTATTCTATCAGAATTTTAAAAATCATACAGAAATGCTGATGATTAATGACTCTCTGAACTGTAAGAGAGTGAGTCTTTTTAACCTGCGGGCAGAGCAAAGCAAATGATAACTTTTCTGTTAGAATCAAAAGAACAAACCAGGCCTTCCTCCACAAGCATAAGCCAGGGACCTCAGCCAGGGCTCCAAGACACCAGCACCAGCGAGGCACAGGCCAGTGGTCCAGCTCTCAGGGAACAGCTCACCCTCTGAGACCTGCATTTGTCATCCCCGCGTCACACTTCTCCTCCCCGTCACCTTGAGAAGCTACTGGAGCAGTGCTTCACTAATTGGGCCTGCGAGACTCATCAGGTCTGTGGAAGGCGCAGAGCACGGGACCCTGACTGCTTGGGGCTCAAGGGAGCATTGCTGACACAGATAAAGCAGCGAGCTCCGTCTATGGGGGGACAGAGCATATATTTGTTTCCCCTGTAGGGAGGCAAGTGGTCAGTGCCGTGGAGTCAGCATTGGTCTATGATGGGGCCTGGGTTAGGTACTGTCCCCACTGCTGTTACCGACCAGGGTTCTTGGCCTCCTTAATCAATAGAAATTAATCAGAGGTCAGACAAGGAGTTCAGGCAAGGCTTCATTGGAGCCCCGACTGCAGCAGGGGGTAGTGAGAACAAACAACAAGTTTCCTGGCTCACTCACTTGCTAAGGGGGAGGCGAGCATGTTCCTTATCTGGGGTGAGGGTAGGGGCGGGTCCAGGGGTCGGGCCGGAGGGGTGGCTTAGGTGTTTTGCCCACCCCTTAGGTGGTGGTGTGTGCAGGGCGCATGCGCAGTACCCTGCTTTTGCTCCTGACCATTCAGAAGTGGCAGTTGGGCTTTTTGGTTTTTTTGTATCTTGCTGTCCATAATTTGCCCCAACTGCACTTGCATGCAGTTGTTTTTAGTCCCTTATAGTTTCTTTGTATTTTGTTGCTCAAGGAGATGTTTGTCCAGGTGCAAGCACTGCAGCAAAGGGTCCCAGGTCCCAGGTCCCAGGTCCCAGCCCCCAGCCTGTCTCACTGCCGCCTCAGCCCCCTACTCAGCTCCCCATCCCAACACTTACACACCCACCCACTCCTATTGTTGTTTCAGGTCTCTATCATCCCTATTAGCTAGTGGGCTTTTCCAGGGCAACAACTCTATTTTATGCACCTCTGTATTCCACTATACTTGACCCAAACAAGTGTGCAGAAAATGTTTGCAGGGAAAAAAATTATAATGAATGAAATTAAATGAATTATTATTTCACTTATATAGGCCCCTATCTTTTAGGTGCTATATAAGGTATAACATCAACCCTCACCCTTGCCTGCATTTCTGGTTCTGACCAGAATGAAGCCAGCACATTGGCGGGGCTATGAAGGTGGAGTATTTGCAGTGAGGGCAGGGAGGGGCAAAGCTCAGCACTCTGGTTAGCCATGTTCTGAAGTGATCACGCTGTTTGTGGAAAAGGAAGTCAGCTAGTTCCTTGTGTCAATCCACGAAAGACTAGGAACCTATGGGTGTTACTTGGGATATACACGCATGAACTCCCTACCCAGTACTCTGGTCCAACTAACAAACTGAATGATTCAGCAGTTCTTCAAAACTAAGCATAATTAAGTGGTCAACCATGGATTAATGAAGATCTCATCGGTGTAGTCACAGATGAGGTCACCTTGAAGGTGACATGCTTTGCTAAGAGTTTTTGACTTCAGTCCGTTCCATGGAATTAACATTTTTTTTCTAATCCTGTGGTTCTTTAAGTGTGAATTTAACCATCTATCCTAATGAATTCAGTCTCTTTTCAAGGATTAGCCATTTAGGTGACCCATCAGTTCAACTCACCAAAGTGGTCAGCTAGTGTGCCAGTAGTTAGTCTGGGCTAAATCAGGTTGTTCATGGCTACATAGACACAACTTTCTTGCTCACATTAACCAGACACTACCCTTTTCTCAAAGCAGATTCTCTGAGCTAGGTCTGACTTTCACTTCCAAAGAATTAATTGCAGGAGGGAGGCTGCTGAGATTAAGTGGAGGAGCTGAGATGCTGGTACCTGATACCAGGATTTCCAAAGCCCATAATACCCAGCCAACAGCCAGAATCAGGGCAGGGCGTTAAATTCAGTTGCAACTGATTTTAGTATTCACTCATCATTTCCTATGAATTCATGCATTTAAACGTTATAGAAAATATTTTAAGGGAGTTTTCTGGTTACCACTGTTTGACTATCTATTCCTGCTGCACTTCCACATGTTTTGCCAAGATTATCAAGGTGATAAAATTGCGCTCACCACCAAGTTTTTCTTCTCTCAGGCGAGCGAAGGACATTGTGCTGAAGTTTGAGGGGAGGCTGACCAGGACCCGAGGCTACCAAGCAGCAGGTGCAGAGGTAAAGAGCCCACACATGGACATGCCCACCCTTCCTGTGGTCTCCGGGCCTGGGAAGTTGTACTTGTCCTTGCAGTTGCTGTACTACATAGGTTGTGAACATCCATCATTAATAGCTGTAGAACAGTATGGTGAGCTTGAAGGTCTGCATGTCCCCAAACTTGGATTTTAGTTCCCGATGCTGTCACTTACCAAATTGTGTGACCCTGGGTAAGCCCAACTCATCAGAAAAAGGTTATATCTGCCCTTGGGAGAATCATCTAGCCTCTTTCCTGAGTTAAGCCCACCCATGTGTGTAGGTTTCATTCACTGTACAGTAAGTCCCCTACATACGAACCTTCAAGTTGAGAACTTTCAAAGATGCGAATGGGCGTTCACATGTCCAACCACATAAGTTAGTTTACGTATCTGGCATATACCGTCATGTGCGTGCTTCCTCTACAGGTGGTTGTGCTTTTGTGTACTTTACTATACAGTGCTGTATAGAGCAAAGTAGTACAGTATCTTTATTTCTTGCCTGTTCACTCGATGCCAGCCCCTGTATGCCAGCTGTTGTACTGTACTACTGTACTTTTCAAGGTACTGTACTGTAAGATTAAACATTTTCTTTATTTTTTGTGTTTGTTTGTTTTTTATGTATTATTTGTGTGAAAAGTATTATGAACCTATTATGATACAGTACTATATAGCCGATTGTGTTAGTTGGGTACCTAGGCTAACTTTGTTGGACTTACGAAAAAATTGGACTTAGGAACGTGCTCTCGGGACTGAACTCGTTCGTATGTAGGGGACTTACTGTATTTCTTATAATGAGAAAGTTACAGGCATATTCCTATGCTCATTTTATAATACAATGCTAAGATTTTTGTTTATTTTTCCCATTCAGTTACTTGCAGTTAAATTTTAGTATACATTGAAATTATCTGTTTATAGACATTCTAATAATTTTCATAAATGTTTCCAAGACAAAGAAAAAAATCATTTCTCCTACTATAATCCCCTACTTCCCAAGATAGCATCTTTTTTAAAATTGCACATTTCAGCCATTGTATATATCATTTTCACATCGGAGTAAATATAGTATACAAATATTTTTGTCTTGCTTTTTTTTTCACTTAACACCATAACAAGGATATTTCTCCATGTTGCTATGTAGTTTTTATACCTATTGTTTTCTATGACTGTGTAATATTCCATCAGAAAAATGTCTTTTAATTTAGTTAGTTACGTGCCTGCTGGTGATCCTTAAATAGCTTCTAATTTTTCGTTAGTATTAACAGCTCTGCAAAGACTGTCTTTGCACAGATGGCTTTTCCTATCTTTTAAAATTCTTTTTCTAGGATAAATGTCAAAACTATGACCTCTGTAGAAAAGAGTATGATTCATGTTTTTTGGCTCTTGATAAATACTAATCAGTTATTTTCCAAAAGCTTTGCCATCCACAATGAAAGAATTTGCTGTCTTCATAGTATCTCCACTAATGCTGAATATTGTAGTTGTTTCAAGTTTATTATTTTAACAGACAAAAACTGACAGACACACTCTTTTTAGATTCTCGGAAACAAAAAATATTCTTAGTAAAGTTTAAATTAAAGCTGGTCATAAATTTTGCATAACTGAATAATTATAAAATATCAAAGAATTCCCAAGGTTCTGCCTTGGCTTTCTTTCTTCTTACTTTTCACAGAATCTGCCTGAAGACGCTAATCCACTCCTATGATCAAAATTATCCATAACTCTTTATGCCTGTCACACTATGATGGAGCTTATGGAATAAATATATAAAACAAAATTATCTTTTTATAAGCATATGTGCTACCAAGCTCTCTCATTTTCTCTAAATAAACTGTATGAAATGCTACGGAAAAATATCTGAAATAATGTAAGGTCTCTCACTTGGATTCAGACAACCTGTAATATATATAACAATGAAAAAGTCCTGGGGCATTTAGTGACAGTGGGCTCAAAGTGGATTAAAGGTGTAAGTTAATAATGGATTGAATTCTTAGAGTCAGAGTTTTTAAAATGAGAAAGGTGATCCAAATGTTCAGTCTTACCTACAGATTGTCCCAAAGTTTTCAGCCTGCACTTAACAGACGCAGCTGCCCCAGTCCTTTCCATTTTACCAATGGCCCTGCAGAAAGCAGTTCAACCCAGTTCAGCTTAATCCATGTGCCAAGCTTTGTGCTGGGCACTCAGGGTAAAGAGATGGCTGAGACACAGTGTCTTCTGCCCTCTGGAGACACAGCAAAATGTCAAAGCAAATCATCCTCCCACCTTGTCTTCCGAACACTTTGGTTTCCCCCCTCCTCATTCTGAACATCATTCCTCTACCTTTTTATATTTAGAATTTTTTTACACTGGAAATTTTAATACGGACCCCTGAGGATCAGCAACCACTCCAAAGTAGAGAAAACAGAAGCTATCTAGCTATTGCCTGCAGCCCAGTGAGTTTTGTCTCTATTTACAGTCTCTGGTTTCTCTTAGAAAAATGATAACTTCGTTTTTCAAATAGTAAATTTTGTATAATATAACTACTGTACACTTTCTCCCATGATTCCCACGACTGAGATCCTGATCTCCACTCCCCAGGGCTGCCACTCTATCCTCTCTTGGGAAGCACTGTTCCAGAACACAGGTCATCCCCTGGAGCCCCTCCCACTGTTTCCCACCTGCATCCTCTGTGCACATGGGTTTCTCCTTGATTCCAGCAGGAAAACACCTTGTTACAGACAATCTGCCTTTAGCACCAGTTTATTTCTATGTTTCATAAGAAAGCAAGGTCTGAGCATGTGAGACCACCAGGAACCAAGGAGTCGCATAGGCAGAAATGCTACCCTGGGCACATGGAACACCAAACACCAAAAGTCAGGACACCTAGGTCCTTCTGCCATTGTTTCCCTGCTCTGGGTAATGACCTGGAACCTGATGAGGTTTTCATGTTTGTTTCTTAAGATGTCTTCTAGTTCTAATAGTCTATGCCCTTGGTTTCTCACATGATACCAGCAAGGGACGTCATCCTTCCTGAGAGCCTTCATGGCGTGATTTGGCAAGAACGCTTCCTCTGTGCAGAAGCTAAAGGTACCTGCCCAGGATGGTATATAGACTGACTCGCCTCATAACAGATCTTCCTGTTTCCACTCATGTCCCACCATCTTCCATTCTCTTCCACATAGGAGCCAGGGAAATCTTTGAAACAGTAAACTACTCATGCCATCCTTTAATTAAAAAAATGAATGATAGGGACTTCCATGGTGGTGCAGTGGTTAAGAATCCACCTGCCAATGCAGAGGACACGGGTTCAATCCCTGGTCCGGGAAGATCCCACATGCCACGGAGCAACTAAGCCCGTGTGCCACAACTACTGAGCCTGCGCTATAGAGCCCGTAAGACACAACTACTGAAGCCCACGCGCCTAGAGCCCATGCTCTGCAACAAGAGAAGCCACCACAATGAGAAGCCCACGCACCGCGACAAAGAGTAGCCCCTGCTTGAGGCAACTAGAGAAAGCCTGCACACAGCAGCAAAGACCCAATGCAGCCAAAAATAAATAAATAAAATAAACTTATTTTTAAAAATAATAATAATAATGAATGGTAGATAGATAGATAGATAGATAGACAGAGTTTCATTACACTTAGAATCAAATCCAAACTCCTTCCTCTGACCCACCTGATCTGGCCGTGACCTAACTATTGCACCTCATCTCACTCCTCTCTCCTTTATTCTCTTCTATAAAATGCCCAGCTCATGCTAATCCACAGGCTCCTACTGGCCATTCTCCCCTCCTAGACAGCTCGTCTACCAATTTATTATTTTTTTGAAATATTGACTCATTTTCATTCAAGTCTCAGCTCAAGTATGACCTCCCCAGATAGACCTTCCTTGACCCTTCGTTTCAAAGAGCCATCCCCCCAGTCCTAATAGACTGTGTCCCATGTGGCATTGAACTCTTTGTGGCTGCCTCCCCTCGACATGAATGCGAACTCCGCACCAGCTGACATCTCACACGTCTTGTTCACGATTTGCATCCACGGTACTGGAAACACAGCGTAGGTGCTCAGCACACACTCTGGATGAACACGCTTTTCATAAATGGTCGCACACGTTGTTAGAACACGTCTGCTCCAGGTGCTGTTAGAAGCCCTTACCAAAACTCAATAACTCAGGCCATAACCATTAGGACCTGTTCTCTTCCAAGTTTGGTCTTTGGTTTTGCCTTATTTTGTGTTCACTTTGCTCTTATTTTTTTTCTTTCTTTTAATTAGTTTCTATTGGAGTATAGTTGCTTTACAATGTTATGTTAGTTTCTACTGTAAGCAAATTGAATCAGTTATACACATATCCCCTCTTTTTTAGATTTCCTTCCCATTTAGGTCACCACAGAGCACTGAGTAGAGTTCCCTGTGTTATACAGTAGGTTCTCATTAGTTATCTATTTTATACATAGTATCAATAGTGTATATGTGTCAATCCCAATCTCCCAATTCGTCCCACCCTCCCCTTCCCTCTTGGTATCCATACACGTTTGTTCTCTACGTCTGTGTCTCTATTTCTGCTTTGCAAAAAGGATCATCTATACCACTTTTCTAGATTCCACATATATGCGTTAATATACGGTATTTGTTTTTCTCTTTCTGACTTACTTCACTCTGCATGACACTCTCTAGGTCCATCCACGTCTCTGCAAATGACCCAGTTTTGTTCCTTTTTATGGCTGAGCACTTTGCTCTTAAAATCGTGATTCATTCCAAAGTTTCAAGGCTTTTGCCATAGAGATTCAGTGCAAATCGTCAGAGAAGTGTGGTGTTTTTCCCCATGCCTTACCGAATCTTGGTCATCAATAAATCGTGTTTTTCAATGACATTTGCCTCTAGGAAGCTCCTTGCTAGTGTAGATTCTCCTCATCAGAGTGAGTGTTGGGGTGGCCGTCATTCAGTCCAGTGCCCTTTAAACTGAGTTTGGGATCCCTGGGTTCTCAAATGAGCACCAGAGGCTGGGGAAGGAGGCTTTGCATCTCTTACCTACAAGAGTTACTCTGCTTTAGTGGGTTCTGTGTATTGAAGTTCCCACTGAAATTCAATCGAAATTTAAATTCAAAGAGCACCCTGAAACCCACTGATTGAATCCTACTTCTTTTTGTACAGATGAGGAAATTGAATCGCAAAGAAAGAAAATAACTTTGCCAGGGCACACAGTAAGATAGAGGTTGAGCTAGAACTCAGGTCTCTGGCCTTCCACCCAGTGCTTCTTCCTCTTAACGACTTTACAATAGACCAGAAACTCAAATGCTTTCAACACCAAGCCCTCCCCAAAGGATATTGGGCATTCTGCCTCTGTATGCTGTAGGGGATGAAAAATCAGAAAGCCATGGTCTTCTTCTCAATGCTGGAGGAGAAAAAGCCAGGTGAACAATATAAAGGCAATATAAGCTAGGATGTGATAAGCATTATCAGAGACCAGAATGATAGCTGGAGAAGTTTACAGATGGAAGAATGTATTTCTGGCTACAGAGAATCTGTGTGAGGTCTCCGTGGGAGTAGCTGTATTTGAGTTGGGTCTTAAATCATGAGCAGAAAGTGAACAATTCCAACTTCTGATAACATTCAAATAGATTTTCATTTACAAGCAGCCGTTTTGGCCTTAGCAGACATATTCAGGATAACATAATCATGCATGTCTGCATCAGGACCACATGCTGTCTTGTAGTTCAGAAGGTTGTAATTACATTTGTAACCCTTCTTTCTGCAATGATATCATTTGCTTCCAACACAAACCCACATTGTTTGTGTGTTAAAATGAACAACCTGCTAATGTTGTGGGAGAGAAAGCCCAGTGTCAGGGCACATTTTCACATTTTGCTTTATTCTCCTTTGAGAAAAAAAAAAAAATAGATTTTTGAACTTTTGGCGATTGTGTCTTAAACATCCAAGACAAATTTCCAGACCTTATTTTGGCAACTTTGGCCAGGAGAGAGGCTGGGAGATGAGCTCCAGATGCAGGATGGGAGGCACACAATGGGGCTCATTTTCAGGGTATGTTCTAGACTCTTGGTCCTTAAATAGGGTCGGGAACTGTAATTACTGGGGAGTTTGTGAGCCATGTGGATTCCTGAGCCCCACTCACGAAGGGGACCAAGGGGGTGTATTTGGACATCATTCCTCAAGTAGTTTTACCTGTTCTTAGTCCTCGCAGCAGGAATGGTGTGGATAAGGCAGGCTGAAACCCTAGAGAATATGCACTTCAGTACAGACACCGCAGCTCAGAGCCCTAAACAGGAGCCTTCACCTGGGCAGGAGCCCAGAGAAGACAAGCAGCTGCTTTGGTCCTAGGGCTCCCTAAAGGCCTGTGAAATCCTAATGAAAGGTATCAACTGGTGTGTCCGCGGGCCTTGCCTCCGTTTAGGACCCTGGTTCCACCAAGGCATTGCCGTCTTCATGAATGTCAAGTCCTCTAACCCTTCTCCCTCCTGTCTAGCTGTGGCGGAAGTTTGCTCGTCTGGCCTGTAACTTTGTGGTCATCTTCATCCCCTGGGAAATGAGGATAAAGAAAATCGAGAGTAAGTGTTGGCACTTGGAGGAGTGGGGTGGGGATGCGGGGCCAGTAGCCAGACAACGGTGAGGCCTGAGATGGGTCTGGTACGTCCCAGACCTTACACTGAGCAGCCAGGGGCCACTGCACACGTAGTGCCGACCTAGGCTGGACATGGGTCTGTGGAGATGGAAGACATGGTGCCTGTCCCCACCACCTCCCAGGATAAAAACAGTCCCACGTTCCACTGTGGCTCTGCAGTTCTCTGTCAGTTCATGCCTTAGACACAACACAAACTCAAAAGGATAGAGGGGAAAACTGTGTAGATGAATAAAAGGATAACATGGGCAATTGCAAAACAAAAATGCAGAAATTTGCATTTTGAGAGAAGTGATTGTAATCATTTAGAAAATATCCTAAAAAATAAATCAATCACAGTCACATTTAAAAACACACACATAGTACAAACACACAAATGCAACACACAAGACCAGGAATAAATATAACCAGAAGTCTGAAATAAAGAAACTGTAAAATTGGACCATGGGATTTTTTAAAAGTCTTGTGAAGAGACATAGAATGATTTAATATTTGGAAGGTGTTGATTTTCTCAATATCAGTTTATGTTTTAATGCAATTCCAATAAAATTCTCAATGCAATGTTTTTTGTATTCAACACAATGAACTCATATGAAAAAAAAAACGAATTGAAAACTTTTTTAAAAGGAAAAACTCAAATGAACTTGTATAACCAAAATGTTAAAATACATTATAAAAGCTACAAGAATTGAAACAGTGTAGCATAGCACCATAAATGATGCTGGAACAATTCAACTGTTTTAAAGAATAACATTAGATCTTTCATTTTAAAGTTCCATTAAATATTTAAATAGAAAATAGGAAGCCATGAGAGAATTAAAAGAAATATAAATAATGTGATCTCAGAATGGAAGCCTGTCAAATTATAAAAGTAAAGAAGGAATCATCAAGGAAAGTACTGTTGTATTTAACTATACATAAAAGAAATTTTACATACATAAAAAATAAACAGATCTAAAAGATGACAAATTGAGAGGGGAAAAAAAATTTCAACATTTAAGTGGAATTAAATACCAGCTGGTGGAAATGTCAATTGGGATGATATTTCTAGGGGAAAGTTATAATTTGGACCTAACGTCTTCAAAATGTTTATACTCTTTGATAGAACTCTTCCACTCCTTAACAACCAGAGAAAACAACAGCCACAACAAAATCAATGCACTAGGCTGTGTGGACACACTTGGTGCCCAGCCCAGATCCCTTTACTTGGCTGGTCCACCTTTTCTCAGCTGCTCTGAGTGTTGGCTGCTATGACTCATAGCTGTCTCCTTCTCTAGAGGATGAGCCTTGGCCCACATTGTTCCAGATGTTGGACACTCATCACCTGCTCCCCCAGCCCCACTGGGTAGCCTAGAGGCAATGACTAAGGGGTATTCAAGTCCAGCTTTTTGTTCAAAGTGGAACCAACTCTATGATGCAACTTGCCCTCCAGAGCTCCCCATGGGATAAGACTAAGCTGGGCTCCAGCTGAGATGACATCTTTGCTTAGCTCTTTCCCCTGACCTCCCTTGACCCCCTCACCCCCTTTATCCTGAGAGCACTTCCTCAATATAGCATGTTAGCTGAACCCTTTTCTCAGGCTCTGCTTCCAGGAAATCTGACCTTAGACAGAAATTGATTCTTGCAGAATTATTTACCCTAGTGAAAAGTTAGAAACTTCCTAAGGGTCAAGTAGTGGGGGATAAGTTAAATCAACTATGTAAAATTGGTTTGCTGGAAAAATAAAATTCATTTTATAGGGAGATATTTTGTATGAGAAAATGCTCATAATATATTGATAGCTCAAGATGCATATTATGGAGATATGCCAATTTTATACAAAAAATATACACATATAGAATGAAAATGGAGGGTTCCCCTAAAAATTTACTAGAAAGTAATTCTGGTAGTGATTTTAATTTAGTAACCTTGCAATAGGTAATTTTTTGGTTTTCTTTATGATGTTTTGTGTTTTCCTACCTATTATGAAACAAGCTAGTTTTGAAATAAAATTTCAAGATGTTATTCTTCCAAAGTATGATACAAGTCCACTCGCTCCAGAAAGTCATCACAAGTATCACCCATATCCCAATCCAACTTCTTCTATGCCCCCTTGTTTTCTCAATATAAATTTGTTTTTAACTACACTTTTTATTTTAGAATAAGTTTAGATGTATGGAAAAGTGACAAAGAGAATTCTCATAACCCCTTCGCCCATCTAACACTATATTCGATGTTAATGTTAACATCTAACATACTGTTATTTCTTTTGAAATTAAGACAAAAGAATCCTTAGAATATCCTTGGAATTTTCAGAACTATGCAAAATGGAAAAGAAATATATTAAATTCTCAAAAGATGCTGATACTTCTGAACATAGGTGAAATGTAAATTTGATAAAAGCATTTTCGATCAATATGACATTAGGGAAAGTAATCCATTAGGGATTAAGGATTTGTGTATATGACTGGTAGACATTAATGAACATCTTAATCCTTCTAAATGATCATCGTGGGACAACACCCTGATAGGTACAATTATGGCATTCTTAGTCTATGTCCTGCTGCTATAAGAAAAATTACAGTGTTGCTTTACAGAGAACTTCTTACACTGGGATGATTTTCTATAAACCATTCTCATTATCTTGTCTTTCTTTAGGTCATTTTGGATCTGGTGTTGCCTCTTATTTCATATTCTTGAGATGGTTATTTGGAATTAATATTGTGCTCACGATTATGACAGGTGCTTTTATTGTCATTCCAGAGGTAAGAACTATTTCAGGTGAGTTTAAAAGTGCCATTTGTTAAAAAGTAGAGACGTTTAGAGCCATAGCATTAGACAACCGCACTCGTTGTCCTCATGGGAAGGATAATCTGTGTGTTAAAATAGGGCCTGGCAAACTTTTTCAGCAAAGGGCCAGAAAGTAAATATTTTAGGCTTTGAGGGCTGTATGGTTTGTCACAACTTCTCAAATCTACTGTGTAGTACAAAAGCAGCCATAGACGTTAGGTAACTAATAAGTGTGGCTGTATTCTAATAAAATTTTATTTATAGATACAGAAATTTGAATTTCCTATCGTTATTATGTGTCACAAAATACTACTCTTCTTTGGATTTTTTTCCCCAACCATTTAAAAATGCACAAACCAACCTTAGCTCTCGGGCCACACAAAAAGTGGCGACAGGCTAGATTTGGCTTATGGGACAGTTTGCAGACATTGTGTTAAAATAAAAACCACTTCTCAACTAAAATTTATCCTTGTAAAGTAAATGGGGCCATGTCCCATGCCATTATAGAAACCCAGTGGCTTCAGTCATCCACCCATAGAAGCCATGTCCAGCCTAGAGAGAGTACACCCAGACAGGCCCCGATCAGGCAAAAAGAAAATCTGGTCACTCATGATTAATTTCCCATCAATGAGTATCAAGCAGAATCCACCCCCTAGGGATCTCATATGTGCAGCATCTTCAGAGGTGCATGGAGATCAGTGGCCCTTTTTCTTCTGGTCCCTTCCCACCCAGAGGACCGTGTGACATCCTTTCCTCTCTCACCAGCTCATTGCAGGCCAACCCTTTGGAAGCACAGCCAGCAAGACCATCCCCAAGGAGCACATTGCATCTGCCCAGGATCTGGACACCGTCTGGTCCCTGGGGGTGAGGTTCAGGCTTGGCCACTTTTGTTTCGAGGGGGGTGGTGAATGTTCTGGGACCTGGGAGTCAGAAATGACACTGAGTGCTCTCTTTGCAGGGTTACCTCCAATACTCAGTCCTCTTCTATGGCTACTATGGCAGTGAGAGAAGGATCGGGAGGGCTGGCTACCGGCTGCCCTTGGCCTATT
The DNA here is from genome assembly GCF_028564815.1 of Eubalaena glacialis. Lineage (NCBI taxonomy): Eukaryota > Metazoa > Chordata > Mammalia > Artiodactyla > Balaenidae > Eubalaena > Eubalaena glacialis. Next base: position 34,908,937 of record NC_083717.1, on the reverse strand, counting down.
TCCTGGTGGGGATGGCAGTGTTTGCTTACAGCTTCATCATTCTCTTAAAAAAGTATGTCTGTTCAGTTTCTCAAAATACATGCCAAAATGATGCATATGATCTCATTTCATCTTGTCACTCAGCCTGTAAAGTCAAGGCATAAATCTACCCATTTTACAGATGAGGAGACCACAGAGAAAAGAGATATATGCTCATTTTAACCAACACTGATTGAACACTTAAAGCTTTGTGCCAGGTTCTGTGTTGGGTCTGGAGAGACAAGAATCAAATAGACTTACCAGTTAATGTCATTTTAGACAATGTAGGTGTTACCAACCAGGGTTCTTGGCCTTCCCCAACCAATAGAAATTGACTAGAGGCCAGACAAGAAATTCAGGCAAGGCTTTATTGGGGTCCCTGCTGCAGCAGGGGGAGTGAGAACAAACAACAGGTTCCCTTTCTTGCTCGCTCCCCGACGGGGGGCAAGCTTGTTCCTTATATGGGGTGAGGGTAGGGGTGTGTCCACGGGTCAGGCCGGAGGGGTGGCTTAGGTGTTTTGCCCGCCCCTTAGGTGGTGTTGTGTGCAGGGGGCATGCGCAGCCCCCTGCTTTTGCTCCGGACACCCTGTTTTTGCTCCAGGCTCTTCAAAAGTGGCAGTTGGGTTTTGTTGGTTTCTTTGTATCTTTTGGGTCCAGAATTTGCCCCAGCTGCACATGCACGCAGTTATTTTTAGTCCCATACAGTTTCTTTGTATTTTGTTGTTCATGGGGAGGTGTGTCCATGTGCAAGCATTGCAGCACTGCAGCAAAGGGTCCCAGGTCCCAGCCTGTCTCATAAGAACTGCACTAGAAGGGAGGTGAACAAGATGGGTTAGGTGACCAGAGGTTGCAGAAAGCAAAGCATCCTCCTTTGACTATATGTTTTCCTGTGACCTAGTTACAAATTACGCAAAGGCCAGTCTCGTCTGTGTTGTGATGCAGTTCAAACATGTAGTTGGTTATTGAAAGGAGGGCGCAGTGCAAAGAAAGCAGACTGGCTGGGGCCTCATCTGTAAAATGGGCAGGTTGGCTCAGAATATCACCAGGTTCCCTTACGGCTGTTACATTCTGTGCTTCTGTGTAGGAGCTAGATAAATGCAGAGTGACAGAGAGGCTCTGAGCCCAAGGAGAAGCTGGCCCCCACCCTCTTGGCTCACCTGCTACTTCGCTCTGATGCGTGTGTACCAGTACGTCTTCATCACACTGCCCCTTGTGGCATCTTTGCAAAGTGCAGGTAGAAGGGATTGGGATTAAAAAAAGATAAAACAATCATCATCACCATTATCATCATCATCAAACAAAAACCTAGGGAGATGCACAGTGACTTGAGGACCTTCAGTTCACATGAAGCTTTCCAGCTTAGCCTGTGGATGGCCTCAAGACCCCATGACCCCACCTAGAGCACAGGCTCTTGGCTAGATGTTACAATTTAAGAGACAAATTGATGTCAACTCGGGAGCAGGAAGTATGGATGGACAGAGTGGTAAAAGCTTCTAACAGGAGAGATGGTCTAAAAGACAGGGAACTTGCACCCAAGGAGGGATCGTGACCCCTGCCTTCCCATACCTCTGAGGGAAAGTCGTGTTAGGGAGGGATCCGAGTTGCTCCTGCTTGGTGAGGTGGGGTAGTTACTTCAATGGGCAGGGGCTCCGAGGAGATGGATTCAGCTCAGAGTAAAGAATTTGGTTTCGCAATCACAGTTGCACAGAGATGCAGTGGATGCACACACCTTCAGGGACCTCCTGACCACCAGTGATGGGAGAGCTTGTGCACAGGACTCACCCAAGAATTTGCTGTTTTCACACTGTTCAAAGGGGTTGGCTGAGAACACAAGCCACGAGAGGGGCTGAACCCAGCCGGCGCTCTGCTTGCCCACGTCCAGATGGGACTCTTGCTCTGCGTGGACTCGCGGCAGTCCCCTAGTGGCTGAGCCTGCTCCTGACACTGTTCTTACGTGACCCTTTCTGGTCCTTTTTTAAAAAATTTTTATTGGGGTATAATTGATTTACAATGTTGTGTTAGTTTCAGGTGTACAGCAAAGTGAATCAGTTATACATATACATATATCCACTCTTTTTTAGATTCTTTTCCCATATAGGTCATTACAGAGTACTGAGTAGAGTTCCCTGTGCTATACAGTAGGTCCTTATTAGTTATCTATTTTATACATAGTAGTGTGTATATGTCAATCCCAATCTCCCAATTTATTCCTCCCCCCCTTATCCCCCCATAACCATAAATCTATTTTCTACATCTGTAACTCTATTTCAGTTTTGTAGATAAGTTCATTTGTAGCCTTTTTTTAGATTCCACATACAAGTGATATCATGGTATTTGTCTTTCTCTGTCTGACTTACTTCACTGAGTATGATAATCTCTATTTGCATCTCTGTTGCTGCAAATGGCATTATTTCGTTCTTTTTTATGGCTGAGTAATATTCCATTGTATATATGTGCCACATCTTCTTTATCCATTCATCTGTTGATGGACATTTAGGTTGCTTCCATGTCCTGGCTATTGTAGTGCTGCGAGGAACATTGAGGTGCATGTAAGTTTTCAAATTATGGTTTTCTCTGGCCTTTTTTTGCAGGATGGCTAAGAATTCCCGCATGAGCCTTGCCAGCGCGTCCAATGAAAACTACACTTTCTGCTGGCGGGTGTTCTGCGCCTGGGATTACCTCATTGGAAACCCAGAGGCGGCAGAGAGCAAAACCGCTGCCATCGTGAACAGCATCAGGGTGAGTAAGCGAGCCTCTTCAGCCTGCCAGGAGTCAGGGCTCTGCAGATCACAGCCTTCACAGCGTGAGCCGCTGGCCCTCTGCTGGGAGAGTCAGCGTGGTCTCCTTCCCACGGTGCTCACAGACCAGGGCAGCCACAGTCTCCACCGAGACGTGACGTAATGTGCCTCCAACACGCACCAAACAATCTGATGGTGTACTGGAGAAAAATATGGGAACGTCTCTTTTTTTTTTTTAATTTCATCCTTCTAAAATTTCAGTGTGTGTATCTTTGTTCATTTGCATAATGGATTACTACCGTGTTGCGTGTACATAACTTGTAAATGAATAAATACATATATGTGAGGGATATAAGCTTTTAGTGTTACCTTAGAAGATAATGCAGTCAAAGGCATTCGGAGACCTGGATCTACTGAACAACACAGACAGTTAAAGGGTGCCCTCTTTTGAGAAAAAATTATTTAGATCATTTCAGTGACCTAAATAATTTACTCCTACCCCTCTTCTTCCCTTTCCCCAATTTCCTTTTTTATCTATTTATTATCATACAAAGCACTGATATCAATAGAATCTTATTGGATGAAGTCTAGACATTGAAGTTATGATTAAAAATACTGGAAAAGTCATTTCTTTCATAAGCTATTTCTAAATATTTATGATTAACGATGATGCTAAGCTTTTGATACCATATGTGTCTTTCTTTAAAGGAGGCTATACTGGAAGAACAGGAGAAGAAAAAGAACAAAAACCTGTATGTATGAAGACTCCCCATCTTGAATTCATTGATAAGCTGTTTTAATTTAGTAGAAAAATCACCAGACTATATCTCATTTTCACACCTTTTCAGGCAGTTCTCCTTAAAATCTGTCCTTCTGGTAATGTGGAATGTGGGAACCCCATAATTTTTCAATAGCAGTATTTTGGAGTTGTTCCTCCTTCCATGGATCTGGCAGTAGGGTGAGAGGTCTGAGGCTGACCAGCTTCCTATTCTTTTACTTAGATAATAAAAGATATTTTTAGCACCAATTTCTAGTTTGTTAAACTAAGCAAAGACTAGTTTTATTTAGCAACAAATCTCTGAAGTCCTAGGACACAAATAGTATCCAGTGCTTGTTGACAAAACTTCTAAGGTGACCTCTCGGGTTTGGAGTTCTTCTCAAGGTTGTGAGGGCTTCCTTGGTGAGGGTGAGGCCCTTCGGCCACAGAATGGACGACACAGAAAGGCAATGACCCTCTCCTCCTGGGCCAGACACACCTGCTCATCCAATATCCTCACTGGTTCTTTTTTTTAATTAATTTCTATTGGAGTATAGTTGCTTTACAATGTTGCATTAGTTTCTGCTGTACAGCAAAGTGAATTAGTTATATGTATACATATATCCCCTCTTTTTTAGATTTCCTTCCCATTTAGATCACCACAGAGCACTGAGTAGAGTTCCATGTGCTATATAGCAGGTTCTCATTAGCTATCTATTTTATATACAGTAGTGTACGTAAGTCAATCCCAATCTCCCAATTCATCCTACCCTCCCTGCCCCCTTGGTAACCATAAGTTTGTTCTCTACATCTGTGACTCTATTTCTGCTTTGCAAATAAGTTCATCTCTACCATTTTTCTGGATTCTACATATAAGCGATATTATACGGTATTTGTTTTTCTCTTTCTGACTTACTTCACTCTGTATGACAGTCTCTAGGTCCATCCTCACTGGTTCCTTAAGCCCCACGATTAGTACCTACAATGCAGAAAGCCTGTCCTGGGGAGTGCTGGAGACCTGGGGGGGTGGAGGAAACACCCAGCCCCTGAGAGGAAGCAGGGTGTCGTGGTGGGAAGGACTCTCCATAGGGTGTCAGAAGATGGATTCTAGCCCTCTCTTTGTCATTAACTTCTATGACCCCGAAACTCCCTTGACTTTTCCGGGCCTCCACTTCCTCACTTATGAAGTGAAAGGATGGGACTCCATCCGTGCTTCTCAGAGGAAAGAGAGAACCCACCCACATCAGAATCACCCGCGGGCACTGCAGACGCAGACCCCTTTGGCGCCCACTCTGATTGACTGAATTCACGTCTCTGGGAGTGAGAGACAAGGCTCCACATTCTTAACAGGTCTCGCAAAGCAAAGCTCACAGGTGGTTTTTATGTTCCCTCAAATTTGGAAGCTCCTGCCGTGCTAAATGCATTCCAGTTAAAAAAATGTCTCATTCAATGATTCATTATTACCAGCAAACAAATCAACAAGAAACCGAATTCTCATCTCTCTTCCACACACAAACTCTGAGTCCTCCTGATTCTGTCAAAACTTGAGGAAAATAGATGTGTAAGAGGTATTCTGGGATATCCAGGATATTATAACAGGAGGTGGAAGGAAGAGGGTGGAGACAGGGGAAAACTAGCATGTGACAGCCTACTTCCTCCGCAAGCCCATCACGTGCATTTTCTGGTGTAATTGCCACAAGCACCAACAGTGCTGGAGGCGGGGAGGGGGGACCAGAAATGCAGGACCTGCCTCAGGGACCACGTGGGCAGCATGACCCTACAAATGATGACAGCGTGATCTGGGGACAGGAGGAAGTGAAGAAGCACTAAGGTGGTGTTAATGGACCTCACTCTCAAGTCTTCCATCTCTGGTGCTCTATGACACCTTATCTAAAGCTCTCCTCTGCCAGAAGACAAGGTGACACTTACCATTGCATTTGGGAGTGAGTTTCCTCATTGCGCAGAGGAAAGGCTAAGATGCATGCAGAAGGAGATGTTGTGACCTGCCCAAGGTCACCCAGAGGGTGGGGAGGGGGTGGTACACCCCTCGCGTGCCCCTCCAAATCCTCCTGGCCACACCTCTTTCTCCAGCCCTTGACGCCAGGCAGGCTGTGCAGGCTGCCACCGGCTGCACACATGCCCCTCAGAGCCTCCAGTGGTACCCATTGCTCGCTGCCCAGGGCTCCTCTGAGGCTGCAGTGTGGGGCACCCACAAGATCCCATCCACGTGTATGCATGCAACCAAAAGACTGGGTGCAACGCTGGGAGTCAGTGCTCTGGAGTGGCCCTTGACCGCCAGGGAACAGGAGTTGATGGTAAACGCTTCTCATTTTCACCCCGGCCGGGCATTTCTGAGATGCCATTTCGCAGGCCCCTCAGAAGGCCCTGCAGTTGCCTCCAGCTGTGGCCGGCTCCACTCACACCTCGTACTGCCTGCCCTTCTCTCCGGTCTCAGTCCCCAGAACTTCACGCACACTTCCTGGCATCACTTCCAAAAAAAAACTCCTCGCAAACACACCTTTGCCTGAGGTTCTGCTTTCAGGGAAAACGGACTAAGACTGACCCCAAAGTCGGAAGCAGATGCCTTAAAGATAAGCCAATTGGAGTCAGTGAGTTTTCCTCCAGGAAGAGTGGGGTTTTTTCAGTTAAAACTGGAAACTTACTGTAAATGCAGTAAGTCCCCTACCTACGAACGAGTTCCGTCCCGAGAACACGTTCGTAAGTCGAATTTGTTCGTAAGTCCAACAGAGTTAGCCTAGGTCCCCAACTAACACAATCAGCTCTATAGTACCGTACTGGAATAGGTTTATAATACTTTTCACACAAATAACACATAAAAAACAAACACAAAAAATAGAACATTTTGACTCTTACAGTACAGTACCTTGGAAAGTACAGTAGTACAGTACAACAGCTGGCATCCAGGGGCTGGCATCGAGTGAACAGGCAAGAAGAGTTACTGACTGGAGGAGGGAGAGGAGGTGGGAGATGGTAGAGCTGAAGGACCGTCAGCAATAGGAGACGGAGGGCAAGCTGCAATGTCACTCACGCCTGACGGTGATGGCACAGGTTCCTTGCTGGAACCAGATGCATGCTCGCATCTTTGAGAGTTTGCAACTTGAAGGTTCATATGTAGGGGACTTACTGTAGTAGCATCACGGTTGATTGTAAGAGGCCTTCGGGAAGTGAGACCTGGCGAGGAAAGAGGAGCCCGTGTCCCAGCTCCTTTCTTTACTTCTTCCTCCAGCAAATATTTATGAAGTGCTTCTATGTACTGGACCTGTTCTAAGAGCTGAGAATACAGCCGTGAAGAAGACTTTAACAATTGAGCACTTGCTTTCTAGAGGGAAAAGACAGATAACAAATTCCAAGTAAATACGTGGTGTAATATCAAAATCATGGTGTGAAATGGGAGGCAGGATCGTTACCTCCCCTCCTTTCTTCCTCTCCCCCTCCCTCTCCTGAACACCCGTACTTGAGCTCCTATAACTGAAATGTGCATATGCCACAGGACTCCAATTTTAAGTGGCAAAGCAAAGACTGAAGCCCAAATACTCAGACTCCAGAACGTGTGTGTGTGTGTGTGTGTGTGTGTGTGTGTGTGTGTGTGTTTAAAACCCCACTGATGCTGGTGGCTTAGATTTATAACTCACTGTTGATCTCTTAGGAAATGAGGGATTCTGGGGGTGGGGGAAGAACATTGATTCTTCAGGGTAGAGAATCCACTTGGCAGTAAATGTCTTCCCATCCTTCACTGGCCTTTTCTGTGCATCAGGGTGCCCTGTGCAGAGCCCGGTATATCGTCCTCATACCTGCCTCTCCCCGCAGGGCAGTGACCATCTGCCTGAGGGTCGTCGCCAACATCTTGGTGCTTCTCTCGCTGGCTGGGAGCATCTATCTCATCTACTTCGTGGTGGACCGGTCCCAGAAGCTGGCACAGGCCAAGAAGGAGCTGACGCTCTGGGAGAAGAACGAGGTACCCACACAACAGGAGCTGCCCCTCTGTTTCCTGGGTGTTTCTTAAGTGGGTTCCCTGGAAACATCTCCACGGAAAAATTGTAGTCCTCTTCTTCTAGAGCACGGACTGCAAGAGCTTGGAGCCACAGTGGCAACACCCAGGCTTGGCTAAATGATTTCACTGGTCTTAATGAGGAAGATTTGGATTCAAAAACACCTTTAGGCATTTGCACAGTCTTTACCTTTGAGTTTTGCTGCTGACTCTGCTTGGCTTTCCTGGCTTCGTGTTTCTTTATACACACGTTTCCAGAAACTGACCTCCCCTAGACTTGCATTAGCAACTGCACTGTCTTTCATTGCATGTGTCAAAGTTGACCATGTGGGGATTATCAAACATTTAGGTGCTTTCCATATTTCTAAATCACAAATAATGCTTCCCAAACAGCCCCACACCAATGGCTTATTTTTTAAAAAGCTCTTTCCCCTCCATTTATGGGAATATTCCCATGAATAGAAAATTACCAAGAGGAAGGTTATAAACAATTTTATAATTCTTAATATTTATTGCAAGACTCTTGTCCTGAACACTTGGCTCAATTTACCTGTGAAGATTTGAGTGGTAGAAGTAGCACAAATGCTACCTCTCAGATCACTTGTATGAAAATGATTATCATCCTTGGGATTTAAAAAACAAAGTGTGCAGGCAAGATGATACTTATCAATTTATCTTCAATGTACAATAATTTTTCAAAATCTGAGACTGCATTAGGTAATCTCTTCCCATACCTCTTTGTGTTTTATGTCAATTAAGTGGGTTATATATTGATAAATATGGGCTTGTGTGTAGATAGATATTTTAAAGATAAATTCAGAAATTATTTCTTCCTTTAGCTCACACCTGTTGTGTACCAGCTAAGCCTCCTTTTTCATTTGCAGAGAAAGTACATAAGTACAGAGAAACAAGAGCCAGGCATATTTCTCTAGATAATTAATCTTCCATGTGCAGAAAGAATATTAAATTACCTCTCAGCCTTCCCTTTTCTATTCTTAACAGTTACAGTTATTTCCTTCTTCCATCCAAGGTAAGGGAAGTAGAAATAGAATGAAATGGTAATTGGAGAAGGTGGCAGAAACACCAGTAAATCCCAAAAGGCATGTATGAGTGTCTTCAGATTAAGGAGTGTTCCTAGAAGGAATAAACCCATGGCAAAGTGGCCTTTTGAAAACAGCTAATTAGCCAAGATTTGGGGGAGGTTTTCCATGTAAGAACTGCATGACCCTCTGAATACCCACCTCCCCGACCAAACATTAGGCTACAGACCAACTATGAGGTGAGGGAGGCTGGCATGCGGGGCCCTGAGGAGCTCAGTGGGGCACACCCTCTCTTGGTAGGTGAGCGTGGTGGTCTCCCTCGTCACCATGCTGGCACCATCAGCCTTTGACCTCATCGCCGCCTTGGAGATGTACCACCCACGGACCACACTGCGCTTCCAGCTGGCAAGGTACCGCCACCCCGCTGGGAAATGGCTTGTTGTGGGTTACCCGTCCGGCCACCCACTGTGGGAACTCAGTCCCTCAGGAGCCAGGGCTTGCTTCGTTCCCCTCAAAACTTAGCACAGGACTTCCCCTATGGCTGCATCTCAAGAAAAGCAGGATACCACAGGAGAGAATGGTGGGAAGAAGGGGGAAGAGGAAGCAGGGAGAGAAGAGGGGGCTGGAGAGGATGGACCAAGAGGACAGGACAGAAGAAACGGGTGGAAAGGTGGTGATGAGAACAAGAGGAGGAAGAGGAGGTGGGAGAGAGGGAGGGGGAAGACGAGGAGAAGAGGGGAGAGCAGGCAGGAAAAGCAGATACAAGAGAAAGAGGACCAAGAAGATGATGGAAAGTGTGCCCTGTTTTGCTCACGTTGGGTCCCTCAGTGGACTGACCGTGAGAGGTGAGAGACCCATGCTGTCTTTCCAGACGTGAGATGAACATCACGCTTTGCTAGTAATTCCCCAAAGCGTAGACTCAAAGCGGTTCTTGTGAGTAAGTCAGGGAGCATCAGGCGCATCGGGGCTGTGCTGGGATGGTCAGTGGGTGTGAATACAGGTGGTTAATGCAGACGTGAGCACAGCAGGCAGGGAGTAGGGGCAGGGGAGGGGGAGGTCAGAGGGGCCAGCCCCCTGAAACCACACTTCTTCTCTAGCGCTGGCAGCATCACTGTCTTCCCGAAAAATCCCCGTCTCTGTTAGGGTGACTGTCGCAGAGGGTGGCACTGCCCGAGCCCCGCTGATTTACCTCCCATCCCTCCCGGGTCTACAGTGTTTGGATTGTGCTTTCTCTTGTAATGCTTGATCACATGCCACAGAACAAATTTCCCACAGATCACTTTGGGAAGAACGGCTGTCATTCAGGAGTCGGCAAATGTTTTCCATAAAGGACCAAATAGTAAATATTTTTGGTTGTGCGGGTCACACGGTCTCTGTGGCTCAACTCTGAGGTTGTAGCACGAAAGCAGCCACAGACAATACATCATCCAAAGGGTGTGGCCGAGTTCCTTGCAACTTTGTTACAAAAATAGAAGAGGGTAGGGTTTGGCTAAAAGGCTGTAGTTTGCCACGATCTTGAAGTCGAACTGTCATTTCAGAGATAGAAAAACGTCACTCGAAAGATCAAGGGGTGTGTGGAAGCCCCTCACCCAGGGTAGCTCTGGAAGAGACTCCCAGCCCCCCAGGCTTGAACCCTGGTCTCTGTGCTCTGCTGGGCACCTCCTCTGTTGACCTAGGAGAGAGAAGTGCCGTCCTCAGCAACTCCCTCACGGCAGGCATTGGGGAGGATCATTTCTATGATTGCATTTGGTCTAACAACAGTCCTATTATACAGATTGGCCTCGTTATTCTCGTTCAAAACTAGAGAAACAGAGGCTTCAAGAGACTTGCCCCTGATGAATTCCGGCTAATTCTAGAAATAAGAGTAGGATATATTACTTTAGTTCCACTAACTCACCAGCAGACGAAGTTACCTTTTATTCAGGGCACAGTGAGAACCAGAGCCATGCGATACGAAGACGGCAGAAGGTTAAATTCGCTCGGTCCTTCCTTCAGCCAACAAGTGCCAAGTTGACTCTGAGGGTCCTGCCCTGTGTTAGGTGAAGGCAGAGATAGAAAGGGAAGCTGAAGGGAATCCTTCCACAGTGCACAGGGAAAGCCAAGATGAGTCAGAATGATGCCCCCGGAGGTGTCCTAGCCCCTATTTCCCTGGTCACTCCTGCACACTGGTGGCCACAGGTGGTAAACTCTACACCTGAGGAGATGAAGGCCTGTGGGGATGGGCGATGCAAAGTTCCAATCTGGAGTCTTTTCCTCATGTTAAATCTGCTTTCTCTTTTTCACCAGCTGGCACTGGCTTCATGATTCCCCAAGTGCCAACCACTGTCCTATGAGAGATTTGTAAACCTGCCATTTTCCTTTCTCATCTCATTTTCCCAGACATGTTTCTGTTAAGACCCAAGGCTGCAGCCTGGGAAACTCCACGACGTGTTTCCCAAAACCTTCCAACTCCGGGGAAACGGGCATCAAGTCTTGGATCACTGGCTGATCCAGGCTGCTGCGGGCAGGTGCCATCTGCTCAAGGTTGCCCACCTGTGAGCAGGTGTAGATGTGCCCACAGCCCCTCACTGCTTCAGCCCGTCTGACAGGGTCAGCCTGTATTTTGGAACCAGACCACTGAGATCCTGAGATCTCACCCTGCCTCTTTTTAACTGTGTGAACCCGAGCAGGTGACTTAAGCCCTCCCCATGTTCAATACCCTTGTCCCTTAAGTGGGGGTTATAATAATATGGACCTCACAGAGCTGTGAGACTCAAATGAGATAATGCCTGGAAAATCACTTTATAAACCAGAAGGCATGACACAAGGACACGTATAATTCACACTACACTTCAGAGCCCTGCTTCCTAAGCTCACACACTGTCTGCTATATTAGTGGTTCTGAAATACTGAGCCAGGGATCGGCTATAGTGGAATCACCTGGTAAAGCGATAAAAGGACTCCCAGACCCCATCAAGACCTCTTGAAACAGTGTAGATTCTGGAATTCTGTATTTTTTTTTTTTTTAATGCCCACAGTCTGATTCTGAAGGAAACCAAGTGTGGCAACCAACAACTGTCTTAGCCAAAACATGGTGGTCACTCCCAAATCGTGGTCAGTCTAGAAGCATGGAGTGGTGGTCTGGTCATTCAAGGTGGGCTTGTGGCTTTCAGGGTCCTTGTGCTGTACCTGGGAAACCTCTACAGTCTGATCATCGCCCTCTTGGACAAAGTTAACAGCATGAGCACTGAGGTGAGTGCTCCGTCCTGGGGACGTGCCCAGCCAACCACTGCCCCCCCCCCACACACACACGCACATACACACATACATATACACAAACACATGCACATACACACACATACAGGCATACACGCATACATATATACACATACACACACATACACACACGCACATACACACATACATATACACAAACACACGCACATACACACATATATACACATACACACATACATATACACAAACACATGCACATACACACACATACAGGCATACACGCATACATATATACACATACACACACATACACACACGCACATACACACATATATACACATACATATACACAAACACATGCACATACACACACATACACATATATATACACATGCACACGCACATACACACAAACACATACACACATATATACACATACATATTGAATACATACACACATATATACACATACACACATACATATACACAAACACATGCACATACACACACATACACATATATATACACATACACACATACATATACACAAACACACGCACATACACACACATACACATATATATACACATGCACACGCACATACACACAAACACATACACACATATATACACATACACACATACATATACACAAACACATGCACATACACACACATACACATACACATATATATACACATGCACACGCACATACACACATATATACACATACACACATACATATACACAAACACATGCACATACACACACATACAGGCATACACGCATACATATATACACATACACACACATACACACACGCACATACACACATATATACACATACACACATACATATACACAAACACATGCACATACACACACATACAGGCATACACGCATACATATATACACATACACACACATACACACATGCACATACACACATACATATACACAAACACACGCACATACACACATATATAGGCATACACACATACACACATATATACACATACACACACATACACACATACACAAACGCACGCACATACACACATATATACATACACACACATACACATATATATACACATGCACACGCACATACACACAAACACATACACATATATACACATACATATTGAATACATACACACATATATACACATACACACATATGCACAAATACACACATATACACATACACATACACACATGCATACACATGCACACACGTGTGCACAAACATATACACACATACACATATATACATACACATACATATTGAATACATACACACATACACACATATAAACACACATACACATACGCACACATACACGCATATACACAAATACACACATATAGACATACACACATATATACACATGCACACACAAATACACACACATACACACATATATACACATGCACACACAAATACACACATATAGACATACACACATATATACACATGCACACACAAATACACACACATACACACATATATACACATGCACACACAAATACACACATATAGACATACACACATATATACACATGCACACACAAATACACACACATACGCACATACACACATATATACACACACAAATACAGAGTCATCATCAGTGTTGTCAGTATCACTGCTAGTATTTGCACTCTGTTCATCATGTTCAAAAATCAGTTCATTTGTGGGCTTCTCAACAAAGGATAGGAAATATGGTCTCATTTCCAAGATGAAGAAACTGAGGCCAGAATTTATGGCTAGTCAGTGACAGTGCTGGAATGAGAACCTGGGTCTCTTGACTCTCTTTCCTGGAATTCCATCAGGAAAGGTTATCAACAGCTATTGTAAATGATCCCAGGAGAATGGCAGACCATGGGACTAATTTTCACTTAGAAAATCAGGAGAAGATAAATATCTTATGGAGAGCATTTCAGAGCAGGCCCCACCATTCCAGCCTAGGGTAGTTTTGGAGGTCATTTTAAACCTGCCCCACCTGTGAGGTTATCCCAAAATGGTAGGGGAAGAGGAGGCAGGGAGTACGAGGTTTCTTCAGGGTTGTTTGCCCAAGCCATACCTTCCTAGCATCAAATCCTGCTACTTATAAGACAGAAGAGGCCACAGGGAGAAATGGTTCTGCATCAGGGCTTTGATGTTACATAGACTGGATCCTTACCTGCCACTTACTAGCAACATGACCTCGAGCGTTTGACTTCAACTAGCTGAGCTTCAGTCCCTTCATCTGTAACATGGAATAATCATTCTTACCTGACACTCTTGTGAGAATGAGAAATATAACATGCTGTAACCTAGGACAGGCTTTGACACTTTACCAGGGACCAATCAATGCTATTCATTACAACTCTATGTTCATTACTGGACCAACTCTAGTCAAGTGGCTATCAACCAAGCTAGAGATAATGAGAGAGAGAGAGACAGAGAGTTGGAGACAGAGAGAAACAGAGATAAAGAAAGAGAGATTATTCCCAAGCAATGCAGTGATATCCTTGGTGTTCATGATGGATTCTTATTTACACATAACTGGACAACCTTTTCTTTTTCCTTCCCTCTCTCCACAGGAAACTGCTCCCCCAAATAGCACAAGTCATTGGATAGATTCTACCATCTTCTTTGTCACCAGGGCAGCCCCTGGAGAAGAGAAGTGGTCCACGCCTGGGCCTGGGATAGGGCTCAGGAGAAACAGCACTTGGGCCCTGGAACAAGCCAATGTTCTGACTTACACCTCGCCTCTCTCAGAGGCCAACAAGACCACTGCTTCCACCCAGAGTCCGCAAGGCCAATGCTGGGAGACATACGTTGGACAGGTGGCTCCCTCGTTCCCTTATAAAGCCCTTCCGTGCCCATTTCATCACTTAATTCTAGCGAATCTCTGAAGTGTCATTATCTATTTTATAGAAAAGGAAAATAAAGTTCAGTGGGGAGTAGGATTTTCCAGGTCTCAAAATGAATTATCATAATCAGTGTAAAGACTCAGGCAGTATTAACGATGTGCTTGGCCCTGTTCTAAGTGCTTAGTCTAGAATCTTATTATCATCCTTAGAAGCAGAGATGAGGAAACTGAAGCACAAGAGTTTAAGTAACTTGCCCCAAAACACAGATAGTAAAAGCAGAATGAAGGGGACTTCCCTGGTGGTCCAGTTGTTAAGACTTAGCCTTCCAATTCAGGGGATGAGGGTTCGAGCCCTGTTCCGGGAGCTAAGATCCCACATGCCTCGCACCAAAAAACCAAAATATAAAACAGAAGCAATATTGTAACAAATTCAATAAAGATTTTAAAAATGATCCACATTAAAAAAAAAAAAAAGGCAGAATGAAGCCCTAAACCCAGGCATCTGCTCCAAACTCTGTGCTCTGAACCCCTCTGCCTTTCACCTTCTCTATATCCCATGATAACACCTCAAGTAGACTCCTGTGGCTCAGAACCATAGACTTTTTCCCTGGCTTTGTGTAAAGCTGGCCTCAGATATCAAAATACAAATTAACAAATATTTGTTGAGCAGCCATTATGTGCCAAAAATGAAGTCGCCATTGGAGGGGACCCAGTGGCTCAAGCCGTGGGAATGAAGAGAGAAGGGAGGACCCCAAGGAAGAGGTGGACAGTGGGGAGGGCAGGCCGTGGTGGCATCCAAGGACACCTTGTGTTGCAGGAGATGCTGAAGCTCTCCATCATTGACATGCTCTTCACTGTGGCCAGCATTCTGCTCATAGACTTCTTCCGAGGACTTTTCGTTCGGTACTTAAGTGACTACTGGTGTTGGGACCTGGAGAGCAAGTTTGTAAGTAAGATGCCGTGTCCATTGGGGAATTCCGTATGGCCAGATCCATCCTTTCCTGATGGCCAGGCTGGGAAACTGACATGGCTGAGAGAAAATACGTGAGGGAAGAGGGAAAGGCTGTACAAAGCTGAGTTTCCATTTCTTTCTTACATTTACCATTTGCTGGGATGGCCTCACAGACAATGATCTCTACGTATCTAGGCGAGCAAAGAATTCTGTGTATTTGACTATAATGAACTGGTTTATGCAAAGAAATTTGGAACGTTTTTTAATGCAGAAGTTCGTTTTCTCTTGTAGCCTGAATACGGGGAATTCAAAATAGCAGAGAACGTGTTACATTTAGTCTACAACCAAGGAATGATTTGGTACGTAGCAAAGCTTCTTCTTGCTGTACTTACATCTAGTCTGGGCTAAGATTTTAAGTGACCGAGTCTGGATGGGACATGACCATAATAAACACAGTCATAAGAGTCAAGAAAGGACATAAAAAGTTTCTAATTGAACTATTTCACATAGATAGTAATTTCAGTAATGGTTTTCTAAGCATTTTGCAGAAAGGAATGAGGAAGGAAATAGTCCATTTTTAGGTCACTATTGGTCACTGAAAAACAAACAAAACTGCACAAGAACCAGTAGAATAAGCTGCTGGGGAAGATTGCGGGGAGGTTAGGAGGGGAGGCTGCTGACCCCCGAGGAGGACTTCCATCAGTGGCTGTGTCACAGCTGGGGAGCCTGCCTTCAGCTACCCACTCTCCTTCCGTACTCTCACTTGGACATTGAGCCCAAGTGCATGACCATCCCCCAGACAGATAGACCCATCCTAGGGGAGGTCTGCTCACCCAGGGCAACTCCCAGCCAAGGCAATCATGTTCCTAAAGATACTAAAGGCTGAAAGGGATCATCTGATCGACATGGACATGTGTGTCCATGGGGACACGGCTGAGAGCTCCCTAACCATCCCTCCATCTCTGGCTTTCCCTACTGGACCACAAAAAGTGCTATTTGTTAAAATACAAGCAAACGATGAAAAAGAAGAAGAACCTGGGTGTCCCATACCTTCAGAAGACACAATCTCTCTTCATAATCATTCAGTAAAACGCAGGAGGAATGGAATATAAAGTAATATCACTTTACTCCAATTCTGTATTCTTAGAGTCCACTTATTTTGAAAAATATTTTCACAAATACAGTACTAAAAATAATACAAAACATTTACTTAACGTTTGCCAGAATGTCGGGCACGTTTTTACCTGTAATAACTGGTTTAATCCTTATAGAAACCCTATGAGGTAATTAGTATTCTTTTCTCCATTTTAAATATGAGGAAACTGAGGAAAAGAGAAGCTAAGTGTCTTGCCTGATGTGAGAAACCAGAAGTTTTTTTTAAAAAGAGTTTTACTTATTAAACCTCTCTTTGTATCAATTTTCCTGCTGCTAAATCCAAACTTCACAAGTATTGTATTGAATGAACATCCAGTATAAGCAGATTTAGCCTTAAAGACAGAAGATCTGGGTTTCATTCCATATTTGGCACTTATTTGCAGGGGAGATATACCTCTGTTTTCCTGGGATGTTATCCCAGATCTGTCACTCTCAAAGGTCTCTCAGTTTGGATGATATAGGGTCACCCTGTTATTAGTCTCTGGGCAAATCACCTAATTTTCCCAGACCCACCTTTCATGTCTAAAAACTTTGGATATTTACCCCTCCTTTTATGGTTGCAGAAGGTTAAATGGGCCAAAATGTGTGGGGATGCTTAGCACAAGGTCCAACAAAAGTAGCTCTGCTCCACATAATGTTGATCAAATCTGAAAGTCGGTAATTTATTAACGTAGCCCCACCAACCCCATAGACAGGCAAAATCTAGAGCTTTCCCGAAACCGCAGTTATCTATTTGCCTCTTGACCGGAAAAGGGCCTTTACTTTGCTAAGTGTGAAGAGGCAGGAGACACTTAGCATCCTTGTGCCAAGAGGATATTTTAAAACAGGCTCCCTGCTCATCTGCAGAAGTGACTTGTCTTATCTCCAGCAAGTGGAAGGTTGGGGTCTCAGATCTCCAGGGGCTTCTTCAGTTCTTTAAGCACAGAGTATAAATCTCAAGCTCTCAGAACCAAGATAGACCAGAGGAGAAAAGATGCTAACTGGCCTCGCATTGTGGTTTCAGGATGGGGGCCTTCTTCTCGCCATGTCTCCCTGCCTTCAACGTCCTCAAACTCATTGGGCTCATGTACCTGCGCAGCTGGGCCGTGCTGACCTGCAACGTGCCCCACCAGCAAGTCTTCCGAGCCTCCAGGTCAGTGAGCGTCAAGTCCTCTTCGCAGAGAGAACTCACATCACCCACACTCGCCTTAGCCAGAGTGACCTCCAGCAAGGGGGTCTCCCCAACTCCCTGCCTGTCAAAATCTTGTCCGCCCTCCAGTTGCCTTTCCTCCCTGAAGCCGTTGCCAATGCCCCACCCTTCAAATGAATCGTGACTCTTCTTAAGCTCATGCCACATCTTTTACAACTTTTTACTGAAGTTTAATAATCATCCAGAAAGGGCACACATCACAAATATCCGGCTTGATGAATATTCACAAACTGAACACAACTCTGTAACCAGCCCCCAGATGGAGAAACAGAGCAAGAACAACGCCCAGAAGCCCCCTTGTACTCGATTCCGGTCACTACCGGCTTCTAACAGCGTAATTCGTTCCCCCCGCCACACCGTTTTTTACTTGATGTAAATAGAGTCACATTCAGTATGACCTCTTTTATTCCTGTCTTCTTCCCAATATTGTGCTTGTGAGAATCACCTCACTGAGGACACACCCCCCAATTTCTTTATCCATCCTCCTGTGGTTAGCTATAATGAATAACACTGCCGTGAACATTCTCACGCACGTCCTTTGTTGGGTACATACCTAGGACTGTGCTTGCTGGCTCACAGGCCACGCATGTGTTCTCCTCTAGTAGAGAGTGCCAACTATTTTGCCAAAGCAGAGGCGCCCTTTCCACTCGCACCAGCATCATGTGAGAGTTCCAGTTGTCCCACAACCTTGTCAACACTTGTTCTTCTCTGTATTTTTCACTTTAGCCATTTTGGTGAATTCATATCACATTTTGAACACCTTGATTAGAACTCATTTATTTTATTTTGACATAATAGTTATCCATGTGGGTGTGTATCAGTGTCTTTCAAACTTTTTGACAATAACCAGCATGACAGTGTATGTATCTTTCACCTAGTGACCAGTGTAGATGCATATATTCATATATATGTTTTATATGTAATTTATATATGAATGTGTATATTCATTGACATTTATGTATGCCTATATATAAAAATACATGTGTACATATATACACACACATAAATATACATAACACAAACATACATATAAATGGATACACACATATATTTAGTGTATATATGTGTGTGTGTGTCGATACATATATATAAAGAGAATGTGTGTATATAAATAGAGAAAGGTTTCACAAATTAACACTCACCTACTTAACCACATTGTATGTGCCCTGATATTTTCTGTTCTCTGCTAGTCCAGTCTATTTCATTAGAGAGAGAGAGAGCATGCTGGCTGAGAGTCTCAAGGTTAACAGACCATTCATTCTCTTTTCAGGACTGTATACAGGGCTTTGCACACCAAACAGACCTGTGCTGCCCTCCGGGGAAGCCTGGGCAGCCGAGCTTTCAGACCAGCTTAGGGCCCAGGGTCCAGGGCTTACTCAGGCAGACCAGTCACCCGGAGCAGCCAGGAGCAGAGCAGATAAGAGGTTGAGAGAGACATCCAAGTGAGAGAGACATCCAAGTGAGAGAGACATCCAAGTGAGAGAGTCAAGAACTGTAACAAAAGAGTCAAACCATCCTCAGACATAGGGGACAAGTTCAAGGCTGGGAACAGGACAGGGAACCACTAGGTAAGGACTCAGCTGGGTGGGGCAAAGGTGCTAAGATTTTTCCATGAATTAAGTTGATTGTGCGATGGCCACGGGGTCACCCCTGTCTTGGTTTGAGGCGGACAGGTGCTCAGCAAGCGTTTAGTAGATGAACAGGTTGGGCTGAGTCATCCACGAATTCCCTTTGAGCATCCATTTCTAGTTTGCTAAATTGCCTGTGATCCTACAACAGACCCTTTCCTAGGCAGTGATGGGAGGAGGATTTTTCTGTTTGCAAAGAGTCAGGGCTACAGTTTCTGTGTCGTTTTTTTTGGGGGGGGCAGGGGGGTGCACATCCATCATCAGCAGCTGACCAGAGAGTGAACTCAGCGCCTGGCATTTGGTTTCTTTACAGATCCAACAACTTCTACCTGGCAATGCTCCTGTTTATGCTCTTCCTATGCATGCTGCCAACCATTTTTGCTATTGTCCGGTACAAGCCATCTCTAAATTGCGGGCCATTTAGGTAAGTTCTCTTAGTTCAGTCCACTCTGCCTGGAGCTACTGACAGCTATAGAAGAAGGACCCCTGCATTGAACTGAATTCTCCTTCTGGCTCACAAAACAGGTCAACAGCAGAGAAAAACTTCAAACTCATGTCTTTTGAATCCAAGACCATTGCCGTTTCCTTGCTAAGCAGGCTGCCCTCAAGTATGATCATCTCTGTGCTCATCTTTAAAAGATACAGCCCACTCCAAATCAAAACGGGAAACGGCATTGCTCCAAGGCTAGAAGGAAATTGTACCTGGTCAATCTTTCCCTTCCAGAACTCAGAAAGCTTTTATTAAAAGATAGTCCATGTCACTTTTGATTCTACATTATCTAGCTGCATCAAGACAGAAGTCCCTTGAGTTATCTTCACCTAGCATTTGCTTTACGTCAGTTTTGATACAACGTATATGTAACATTTAGAGTCTATCTTTGTCTACATTATACACACACACACACACACACACACACACACCCCATGTGGTTATTGACCCCATCTTCAAAGCTACATGTTAATTAAATGACTACTTCAGATGAAATCATTTCAGGAATGTTATGTATCTTTCACATTCATCAGATACTTACTTTAGCTTTGAAACTGACTTTGAGGATTGGACTCTAGCTAGCTAGCCTTTTTTCTTTTTTTTAATGGCTTGCAGGATCCTTGTGCCAAAAGTAGTATAATCTGGAATTATGGTCTTCTTTCTCACAGCGGACAAGAGAAAATTTATGACATCGTGTCAGAAACGATTGAGAAGGATTTTCCCGCATGGTTTGGCTCTGTGGTTGGGTACATCAGTAGCCCTGTGGTTATCCTGCCAGCTGTGCTGCTTCTTTTGTGAGTACTTTCCTGCCTGCTTTGGGGGGACTTCTGCGTGTTTGGCCAAGAAGAAAGCACTGCTTTCCAATAATTGTATAAATTCAATGAGTTCATTCAGAAGTCACTTACGGAGCCTGATGATCTGAGCAGGGACGCTGAATCACACAGGGGCCAGGGAGGTACAGCGTGACTGATTCATCAACGGCATTTCGGCGATCGCTGTGGCCATGATCATGGGGTTGAATGTGATTATCATTATCTTATTTTCCAGAAGTTTAATCTCAACGTGGAATTTTACAGTGCAGCTAACTTGCGTCTGTTTTAACTTAAAGGGGAAATAACATCAAGTAGTTGATCCAATACTCCTACCATGATACACTGTAAAATGCCTCTCCCATCTTCACTCCTTCCTTATTGCTGTCATCCATGCAGAATTCCAGGTCAGTGGAGGTTGCTTTGAAAATCAGGAGAGAGAAAAGGAAAGCAGCTCCTTCCCAGCACTTGCCAGCTTGAAAACTCAGTGATACATTTTGTCCTCAGGGGGTGGTTGGGGCGGTCAGTGGGTAGCCCACATCCGGCAGGGGACACAAAAGCCCGACAAAGGGGATGAAGTACACTTACCGCCCTGTGCTGTTCTGCCCTAGCATGCTCATCTATTATCTTCAGAGCATCGCAAGATCCTTAAAGCTCAGCAACCACCAGCTCAGAATGCAGATCCAAAACGCAAGTATTACGTAACCTTTGCTATCGTGAATGTGCATCAACCATCTGACTGATTTCCCTGGCCAGGGAATACCAGTGAGGTCACATTTTCAAATTACTAGGACTCTTGGCCACCTGCTAGAGTGCAAGGCCACCCCTCCCCGGCCAGGATCTCCCAGGGCTGTTTCTAAGAATACCCAGGCCCTCAACTGCCAGAATGAGCCTCCTCTCCTAGAGGCCTTGCTCATGCCCTCAGCACTTCAGCTCCCCCTCCTGTGGCCACACCAAGCTTGCAATGTACTGGGCTCTTCTGCTGGCTGCACTGACTGGGCGGGGAGAAAGGGTCCCTCCCTAATCCCATGTCGAGTTGGACATCTGAGCCCAAAGACACTGTTTGGACCCAAAGACCCACCTTTTTCATACCTTTTAAATTCTGGTTGTCATTACAGTTAGTCCCCTACATACGAACAAGTTCCGCTCCGAGAGCACAATCGTAAGCCCAATTTGTTCCTAAGTCCAACAAAGTTCGCCTAGGTACCCAACTAACACGATCAGCTACATAGTACTGTACTGTAACAGGTTTATAATACTTTTCACACAAATAATATGTAAAAAACAAACACAAAAAATAAAGAAAACATTTTGACTCTTAACAGTACAGTACCTTGAAAAGTACAGTAGTACAGTACAACAGCTGGCATCCAGGGGCTGGCATCGAGTGAACAGGCAAGAAGAGTTACTGACTGGAGGAGGGAGAGGAGGTGGGAGATGGTAGAGCTGAAAGATCGTCAGCAATAGGAGACGGAGGGCAAGCTGCGATGTCACTCACACCTGACGTTGAACGCACTTTCACATCTTTGAAAGTTCGTAACTTGAAGGTTCATATGTGGGGGACTTACTATACCTTCTCTCCCATCTGGGGCTCAAACCATAGATCTCAGAACAGTCAGAGGGAAACCAACACTCCCCAATCCTTCCACAGTTTCTCCTCCTCTGCACACCCCAGGTGCTCCCCCAGGGCCAGGACTGGGGCGAGGCAAGCGAGGCACCAGGCTGCCAAACTTAGAGGCACAGACTCTCAGGGTCACACCGACCCTGCACTCCCACAGCCCCAAGGGTGAGCACCTCCTTAAATTTGACCCCTGGATACCTCACTTGCTTCACCCACCCCAGAACCCCATGCAAAAAACTTCCACCTTTCTCCATTTTAAAAAAAACAACTCTCACAAATATCAATTCATGTAAAGAAACACCAACTCATTTCATATATAGTCAAATAAGAAATGCATCTAGGAACTTCCCTGGCGGTCCAGTGGTTAAGACTCCGTGCTCCCACTGCAGGGGGCCCAGGTTTGATCCCTGGTCGGGGAACTACTAAGATCCCACGTGCCACATGGCATGGCCACAAAAAAAAAAAAAAGAAAAAGGAAAGAAATGCATCTGGAGTTGCAAAGGGCATTTTTATGGAAACACACATCTCCCGTGTGGTTGATCCATATTTTCTCTTTTGTGTCTCAGCCAAACCATGCTTAGCAGAATCTCAACATGGTCTATCAAAGAGCTGCCCCTAAAAATGAAACTTGCCAGAGATAAAACGTCAGCTCTCAGGT
This sequence comes from Eubalaena glacialis, assembly GCF_028564815.1. Classification (NCBI taxonomy): domain Eukaryota; kingdom Metazoa; phylum Chordata; class Mammalia; order Artiodactyla; family Balaenidae; genus Eubalaena; species Eubalaena glacialis. Next base: position 34,885,797 of record NC_083717.1, on the reverse strand, counting down.
GTCAGCATTTATTCATTCAAGTAACAGGCTTAGGACCAGAGCACACCGTCCCCAGGTAATGGCAGTAGCTCAGCCATGGCCCAAAGGATTAGCAGTGATACCTACATCATTTCCCATCCCCACCCCCAAGAATAGTACAGTAAGTCCCCTACACACGAACCTTCAAGTTGAGAACTTTCAAAGATGTGAACGTGCCCCTGTATGCCAGCTGTTGTACTGTATTACTGTACTTTTCAAGGTACTGTACTGTAAGATTAGAAATGTTTTCTTTATTTTTTGTGTTTGTTTTTTATGTATTATTTGTGTGTGTTTGTTTTTGTGTATTATTTTATAATAGTATTATAAACCTATTCCAATACAGTACTATATAGCCCACTGTGTTAGTTGGGGACCTAGGCTAACTTTGTTGGACTTACGAACAAATTGGACTTACGAACACGCTCTCGGAATGGAACCCGTTCATATATAGGGGACTTAACTGTATTTGTTACTCCTTCCTGCTAAATCCAAAACAAACATATGGTTATCATTTATCTTTTAGGCAAGATCTGAAGATAAGAAAAAGGTTGCCCAAATGGTAGAAGGTAAGTACAAACAAAAATTCCCGATGCCTCAGGTGGTGAGCATTTTAAAAAAACAGCAGTTTAAGGTTCATCACGAATAAAAATTCCTACTCAACTGCGGTTTTCACAATTAACTAGACACAATAAAAATCTAGGCATATAAATGTTGGTTTATATCTACAATTTTTACATCAGACCCAGGCCTGTGAATAACCCCAAAACACGTCTGAAATCACAAGGAAATATTGAAGTAGGAGAGAAAAAGAAGCACAAAAATCTGAAGAAAACCCGTAAGAACGTCTTGGCCTTATTCACTTTTGTGTACTTCCTCTCAATGGCCCGTTTTTTCCTTGCAAGCCCCCCTCCCCAGTTCTCTGACCCTTAGGTCATGTCCTCTCTGTCCCTGCCTGCAGAGCAATGCCAGGTGGGCAGGTCCAGCCATGAAAACAGATTCCCTAGTATGAAATCCAAACCCAATGGGCACACTTCTTCCCATCTTCCCCAGCAGCACCTGGACACACTTGTTCCCATCTGGGCTCATCGAGGGAAAAGGAAAGAGCCTCCCTGTAGAAAGAATGATAATACAAGGAGCACAAGTCTGGTGTGGGCTGAAGGGAGGGGAAAGTGGGCAGGTGCAACTCAAAGGAAACATGTCTGCCACTTGGAGCCACTAATAAGATCAGTGGGCAACGGCAAAATGGCGTATGTAGTCCATATTCTTCCTCAGAAAATAAACAAAAATGAGACCCAAAAAGGCTTTGTTGGCCAACTCCTTTGTCTGCTTTAATGCAGAGCTAATTGGGAGGGATGTGTTTCCTTCCAAGAAAATGCCTGAGTAAGAGTCATGAGGCCTAAGGGTTGTGTTTGCTCCATCCACTTCCTCAGAGAGAAAGCCTACAGATGAAAACTGCTATGGAAAGTGACATGTGCACGCTGCTATATTTAAAATAGATAACCAACAAAGACCTACTGTATAGCACAGGGAACTCTGCTCAATGTTCTATAATGACCTAAATGGGAAAAGAATTTGAAAAAGAATAGATACATGTACATGCGTAACTGAATCACTGTGCTGTACACCTGAAGCTAACACAGCTCTGTTAATCAACTATACTCCAATATCAAATAAAAAATTAAAAAAAAACTGCTATGGAAAGAGACTGCAGCTCACGTTATTAAATTCCACTGTCATTATCAAGTATTATTTACCAATGAAGCATAATTAAGTTTAGTTCAGGTTGCCTTCAAAAACTAGGATTTCTATAAACTTTCTCAGGATAACAATATTGTCGTCTAATGTTTTTCATGCCTAAGACCACACTTCTTTTCAGAATGCTCTGTGAACTGTTTCCAAAAAATCCTAATTATCATCTAAGCTTCATCACATCCATTGTATAGATAAAGAACCAGAGCCCCAAAGCTGGTGAATAACCCACTTTGCTAATGGGGACATCAGGTGGTGCATGTGTAAAGCCTCGGGGTTCATTTGATTCCTCCTACACTCCTTTCCAGCTCCAACTCTCAGTGAAGAAATGATTTGAATTATGAAATGTTTGTCACCCATGGGGTCAGGAGTATCTGCAAGTGCACACAACTGTTTGTAGACCCACCTGTTGGAAGTCACGACACTTGCAGTGAAACCAACCTGAGCGTGTCCCCCCTCAGCTTGTCTTCCCCTCACCCTCTCTCTTCCTGCAGCCCGCATCCAAACCCAAGACGAAAGCACCAAGAGGTTTCCAAAGGACAGCGATTTCGGCAGCCAGCTGTCCTCGGCTCACTCGGCGACACCTCAAAACAATGGCAATGTGGTCAATTTCGACTCATCGAGTAGCAAGAGTAGCAGGGTGGAGACCATCACCCAGCCCACGCCCCCGAGTCCCCAGCCAGGACCAGGCAGTCCCAGCTTGCCTCTTCCTGGCATCTCCAGATCCGGGCGCAACTCGACCAGGTGAGTTAACTGCAGCTTGGCAGGAAATCTGCCTCCTGGGTAATACTTACCAGTGATGGCCCAGAGCCATTAAGAGCAGGATAAAAAGCCATTAGGGACGCTGAAATGTTAGGGACAGCAACGGATAAGGAAGGATTAGGTGATGAAAAGGAGCAGGAGACCAAAGCATTATTTTCCCATTGAGAAGAACACAGATCTTTCAGAGCAGAGGAGACTGTCCCAGTCATCCAAACCTGATGGAGCGTTTTAGAAGGATAAAAATTAGTTCTTATTTTTGTTGTGTTTCTTTCCAAATATAAAATAAAGTTACAGTTCAGTTTTTGTGCATCAAAAAAAAAAACAAAAACAAAAAAACCATTAGGGCTTCAAAGGCCCTAACAGGTTCAGGAAGTAAGAGCCATTAAATTCCATTTCTGCCTGAAGGCCACAAGGCCATTTCTGCCTGTTGACAGCTGGTATTGAGAAGAAGTGAGGGGACAAAGTTTGTCAAACAGGACAAATTCTTCCTCCTTGGCCTTCTGCCATATAACCTATAAGCAAACCTTCCTGCCAACCTAGGGTATTTATTTCTATAGCCTAAGAAAAGAAAATGCCTTAAAAAAAATTTTTTTTTTCCATTGGGGACCTGGTTTAATGAATAGAGGGATTAATTTTAATTAGAATATTAGTTGTTTGCTTGTCAATGACAACAACACTCTAACTCAAAAAATTCCAAATTAGCATAATCCAAACACGTTTGTATTGTAAAGAATTCTCTAGTATCTAATTCAACAAACTTTTATTGAGAATCAACTCTATCGTACTCTCTGTGGTGGATACTACAGATTAATCAGAAACATCTCTGCCTCCAAGAGTTGAAAGTATAGTGAGAGAGGGATGTAGTTAAATATTAGATAATGTGATCAATGCTATGCTTCTGTGATAAACAGTATGTTTTCAGAGGACAAGGGGGGTTGAGATAAAGTCTACATGGCGAATGCATAAATATTTCATAGGAGAAATCATATTGGACTTGGACCTTAAAAGCTAAGTAAGAGCTCACCAAATGGAGAAGAATCAAGAATGTACCATAGTGTTGAGTAATAAACTGGTATTAATGAAAAGCCATTTTTTAAAATTAAGACTTAAAAAAACAACAACAATTCTTGTATTTCTGGGATAAATGACACTTGGTCACAGTGTACGATTCTTTTTATTTATTAAGAAAGAAACTAGAATATGTTCTGGAGCATTCTTGGCTGCTTATAGACAGTATTGCCTAAGCCATATACCAGTTTTTTAAAAAAAAGTTTGCAGTTCTTAGTCAATTAAATCCCTCTGTTAAAAGGAGACGATGACATTTGTCGTAATAAAAACCAAAAAAAGTGGTTACTCTGTGAGATGATGTGTGTTAATTAGCTTGACTGTGGTAATCATTTCACAGTGGATACATATATTAAATCAAGTTGTGCACATTAAACATATGCAATTTTTATTTGTCAGTTATACTTCAATAAAGGTGAGGAGGAAAAGGTCAATTACTATTCCACTGTCTAGATACGCTATGACTTCTTTAACCAATCTCCATTTAATATTTTTTTGGGGGGATATAGAAAGAATGTTATAAAGAAAACACAAAAATTTAAAAATAAAAAAATAAAAACCAAAAAGAAAAAAAAAGACTGTACCATAGTGGAGAATAAGCATGAACAAAGGTATGATGTTATGAAGAAGTGAGGCATCTTTGGGAAATGACTGCAGCAAAGGGAGCCTGGAGGGAAGCCAGAGATGACGCTGGAAAGAAGTGTAATACAGACCACTAAGGCCTTTGAGTCTCTTTGGAGTTGGGACTTTATCTCTTTTTTTTTTTTTTAATTGAAGTATAGTTGATTTATACAGCAGTGTTAGTTTCAAGTGTACAGCACAGTGATTCAGTTATATAAACATGTGTATACATATATATTCTTTTGCATATTCTTTTCCATTATAGGTTATTACAAGATACTGAATATATCAATAGTTCCCTGTACTATACAGTAGGACCTTGTTGTTTAAATTTTTTTTTATCTTTTATTTTTTCATTCCAGACTGGCCATATTATCAGCAAGATCTTTTATATTTTAGTTCCAGGCTGGCCAAGTTATGGGCAAGATCATTGTATGAGTCAATTATTTCAGTTGTACCTACACATAAGAAAGCAGTAGAACCCTGCATTCTTTTCAGGGAGGTAGGACATCTAGAAGGATGCACTGACCCTAACTTACATGGAGAATTATATCTGACCTGAATGTAACACAGTGAAAGCAATATAGATAATATATAGGAGAGTTGTTTGGCAGGGGTAAGGGGTAAGGTTGTTTTGTTTTTAAAGACAATGACTAAGTGAACAAAGAGTTCAAAATCTTGCTATATTAGGAGATGTCTTCATGTATCTATTGGGCTTTGGTACGGAGGAGAGATTCCAATAGTCCTGGCTAGGTGTCGACTGAAAAAAAATGCACAACCTAAAATTTGAGAATTATGTTTTATTTGGTGGACTTACTGAGGACTCTGGCCTGGGACACGGCCTCTCAGATGGCTCTGAAGCCATCTGATACAGCAGTTTTTGCTGAAAAAAACCCACGTGGTTGAACATCAAAGCCTTACTGCTAATCACAAAAAAGACAGACATTTCAAGTTAATGATTTTAGTGCTTTTCTATCTTCTAGGGAAATATGCAAGAGTCTGAGCTCACTGAAGTTATTCCTTTGATACACATCTTAACTATCTAGGGCCAGTGTCTTGTTTTTCTCCATCCCGAATTCCCCTTAGGGTACACCATCAGGGCAGCCGCAGTGACCGATGGCTTTACATCCTTTGTTTTCTGAAATGGCAGGTGGCATTCTTTGTCCACATAGGCTATGGGGAGGAAGTGTCCAAGAACCTGGACAGCTGCATGGCAGAGATAGTGAGGGGCCCTGTTCCCAGCATGTGCTCCACAGTTCTTAGGCCCACTATGTGCTCCTGGACAAAAGGAGGTCTCCGTGATGAAATACACCAGCACAACACTCTTTGCCCTCCATGGAGATTCACGGTGCACATCATTACGTTAAGGGTTCTGAGAATTCCAGCAGTAAAGAAATCTATTTAGCCCAGTTCCCCGAAGCCTCCTGTGCATGCAATCCACTGGACACCCATTAGGAAATTTTTTCTTTTTTTTTGTCCTCGCTGCACGGCACGTGGGATCTTAGTTCCCCGAGCAGGGATCAAACCCATGCCCCCTTCAGTGGAAGCACAGAGTTCTAACCACTGGACCACTGGGAAATTCTCCACTGGACACCCATTAACATTTCAGAACAAGTTTCAGTGGAAATGCAGAGAACTGCTGTTCTGGCTCGCAGTGCTGGGACAGCATAGGGGTCTGTGAGCACCAAGGCTGCAGGTGTTTAACCACCTCTGTCTTTCAGGTATCCACGTGGCCTGTGTGCAAGCACAGGTGATCTTTACAGGAAGAGATCCTGCACACCTGGAATGTTTACAAAGCACATCGAAGACGTTCACTCGGAGCCTCTTTTCCCAAAAGACCTTCAGCAAATCGACCATGGATCAAGGGTCTCAGCCTTGGTGCCACGGGGTCATAGGTCCCGTGCCCCCAGATACTATATGGTTAATGAACGTGACCCTCACCAAAAAAACCATTCAACTTTCTGGCCAGAAAGACATTTCAAGATAGACATCTTTGGGGACGCTGTGGAGATGTACCCCAGGAACATGCAACAGTGTATGCCCTGGGCCTCTCCACAGCTCAGTGAAGAAGAGGAGGAGATGCAGAGGAGAAAAGTGAGCAGGCGGGCTTTCTACCCACGCTCCCTGACCGACCTCCACGGGGCTCCTCATTTTTATGTTGGCAAAAGGTTAGAAAGTCAGGGCCTGACTCCTGAGCTCCAGAGATGGACGCATTACAAATCTTGGAATGATGGCGTTGAGGGTCAGCTTGACCGGCCAATGTATGTGCATAAAAAGCCACGCTACCGGAATTTCCAACACCCCCAGCACCCTCTGAAGCCCAGAGTTAAGGCCAAGTTCGAGCCATCCGTCACAGAATCTGATTCCATGTCGGCAGCATCCAGCAGTGACCAGCAGAACAGCAGCACCGACCAGTGTCTCCAGGTCACCCGCAGCCAGCCCAAGTTTCCGAGGTCTACGGGCCAGTTTGGCAGGAGGAAGGCCATATCTAGGCAGGAGCTGACCACAGATCTGAATGACCTGATCTGTTCAAATGTCTAGGGCCTTCTTCTGGCGTCCCATTCATAGAGATCAGAGGCCTATTGGAATGCGGTGTAGCGTGACAAGTGTATGGTCCCTCCCCTTCTGGGAAGAGAGACAAACACACCCAGTAGGTGAGATCCGTGGGGCATATCCAGGCACATGGCCTGCTGGCTGTGGCCCTGAGAGCCACAGGGCTATGACTCCCTAATCTACAGCAACCATACACAAGTTGGGGGGGGGTCTGTTTCCGGGGGGGTCTCTTTGGGTCCAGCCACTTTAGGCCATCATTTCAAAAACCCTCAGTCCTTGACCTCCATTCAGGGTGACCCCAAATCATAGGCAAGCCAGACAGCTGATCCAATTACAGAAGACTCACCCCACGTGTCTGCCCTTGTCCTGAATCTTAGGAGTGGCCTGATTGTATTGTAATGTTCTCTTTCAGCATACAAAACTCAGTCCTCCCTGCTAAGCACCCCGAAATGAGGTGGCTGCCCTTAAAGATTTCACAGTGCTTAATTACTTCATATCAATAATCAGTTTAGTAATGACCAGAGTAACTAAAATTTACTGAGAGCTTACCATACTGTTTACCCAACTATCTATCTGTATTAATTAGTCAGGATACTTGGGTTGGAGGTAACAAAATCCCCAGGGTGTACTGGTTCCTTTAACTGGGAGGGTTGAGCATCAAGCTGGCTTCAGGCTCAGTTGGACCCGGGTGTCAAACATCTTCAGGATTCTCTCTTTCACCTCTCAACTCTGTTTGTTGACCTTGTTTTCTCCTACTGCTGACAGGCTTCCTCCATGTGGTAGGTGGAGGAGGAATGCACAGCCACAGAAAATTCCAGGTTGATGGCACCCAGCCAGTGAGCCCCGGGGAAATAACAGAGCTGCCCCTCCCCACTTGATGTTATCTTCACCTTTATGGTCAATGCCTCTTTCACTGGCATATGCGGGGGTTGGGCAGCCATGAGTGTCCAGCCTTCCGTGGTTAACCAGACGTGCACCCCTATTCCTATTTCCATAGTAACTTTTCGCTTTAAATTGTGTCTTTTAAGTTTTCTGTCTCCTCCAACAGACGGTGAGTGCCTTTGGGAGAGGGATGGTGTTTATTCATTTCTGCAGCCCCGGTACCTGACATATAACAGATATTGTACTTGCTTTCTCTTGCTGCATAACAAACTTAATGGCTTAAAACAACACTCATTTATCATCTCAGTTTCCATGGCTTAGCTGGGTACTCTGCTCAGCGTCTCAATCAAGGTGTCGGCCAGAGCTGACATCTCATCTGAGGCTAGGGGGTCACCTTCCAAGCTCATGTGCCTATTGGCAGAATTCATTTCCTTGAGGTTGTAAGACTGAGGCCCTTTGCTCCCAGAGGCTGCCCACATTTCCCTCCCACATGGCCCTCTCCATAACGTGGCTCCTTGCATCTTCAAGGCCAGCAAGAGAGGGGCTCCTGAGCTTTGAATCTCTTTCTCCCGGCAAGATGTGGACTTTGTTTTAAAGGACTCACATGATTAGGTCAGGCCCACCCAGAATAATCTCCTTTTGATTAATTCAGAGTTAATTGGTCAGAGACCTTAATTACATCTTCTAAATAACTTCACCTTTACCATATAACAGAACCTAATCATGGGAGTGAAATCTTATCAGATTCACAAGTTCAAACACACTCAACAGGAGATTTTATAGGAAATGTACACCAGGAGCAGGAATCCTGGGGGCCATCTCAGAATGCTGCCTATCCTAGGTACTTAATAAATGTTTGTTGAATGTGAATGGATAGATGAATAAATAAATGGACTGTACTAATGAGTGAGTCATGAATGACATGGTAACGGGATTATCTTCCAAGATCTACTGCTAATTCTAACCCCAAAGAAAAATCCAGTATAAGTAATGCCATTTAAAAGTAGACGCAGATGAACACTCCTCCCCAAATTCATAAAAAAGTGTGCAGTATTTTCCAATTGCTTGACAGTGCTTAATTACTTCATGCCATGACCTCCTGACCATGACAGATCCAGGAGGTTGTGGCTTGTTCAAGATGAAATGCTCTACCTGCCATGGGAACGTCCTTTTGTGATACAGGTGCCCACAGGAGTTCCATGATGAGGGTACCCTCTTCTACATGCTTAGTCTGGGGCTGTAGCCAAGAGCTCCCTGGGACATTGAAACATATTTTGGAAAAGCCTGGCCCTGCCTCCAGGCACCCGCAGGAGTACTTGTGTCTGTGTGAGAGCAGAGAGGATTCCATTAGGATTAGGGGACAGCAGGCGCCGCAGCATTCCTAAGAAAACACGAGTTTTGCCAATACTTCTCCAGAACTGCAGACATGTTCATCACCTTTCAGTGAGCAACATAGCTCACATGCACTCCAGCACTTAATATTCGGCTATGTCTTTTTTTTTTTGTCTGAATTTTCTTTTATTGAAGTATTACAGAAAAGTATACAGATCATAACGGTATGGGATTGTACTGTTCTTAAAACTTTTCTGTAGGGTTGAAAATATATTTATTTTATTATTTTTAAAAAATTTTTATTGGAGTATAGTTGCTTTACAATGTTGTGTTAGTTTCTGCTGCACAACAAAGTGATGGGCTATGTCTTTAATTTAGAGAAATTTAAAAGATGCAGAAGAGCCCAGAGGCTAGAGTGACAAGCACCCATGCTCCCCCTGTGTCAACAGCTATTGAAATTTTATTTCCATCTGGTCATTTTGTTATTATTATTAAAGAAAATATGACAGATGTCATCAGAAGCTACTCTAATCCCCACCCTTAGTTTCATTCCCCTCAGGCTGCCAAGGCACGTGACACGCGTCACGGCGTGTGTCCATTCAGCCAACTGTTTATAGCTATACATGTTGTGTGTGTGCATGTGTGTAAATATGTATGTATACGCATCCATAAACAATATGTAAGTATGTCTTACTTAAGTAAATGCTATTATACTGCACATATTGTACATATTTATGTTTCGGAGGTCTGTTGAAGAAATATGCAGATCAAGCTCACTTGTTATATCTGCTATGTAGTATTTCACCATTTGAATAAACTAACCGATATTTATCCATTTCTTACTGATGGATGTTGAAGTCATTTCCACTTCTTTGCAGCTAAAAGTAATGTTGCACTAAACATCTTTTATACAGCTCTATGGCACATGTGCTCGTGTTGACTTAGAAGTGGATACTGGTACTTTTATTTTTTTCTTCTTTTTAAAATTTTTATTGAAATATAGTTGATTTACAATGTTGTGTTAGTTTCAGGTGTACAGCTATGTGATTCAGTTATACACACACACACATACATATATATTCTTTTTTAGATTCTTTTCCATTATAGGTTATTACAAGCTATTGAGTATAGTTCCCTGTGCTATACAGTAGGTTCTTTTTGATTATCTATTTTATATGTAGTAGTGTGTATATTTTAATCCCAAACTCCTAATTTATCCCTCTACCCCCTTCCCTTTATGGTAACCATAAGTTTCTTTCCTACATCTGTGAGTCTATTTCTCTTTTGTAAATAAGTTCATTTGTATGATTTTTTTAGATTCCACATATAAGCAATATCATATGATGTTTTTCTTTCTCTGTCTGCCTCTCTGTCTGCCTCTGTCTACAAATGAACTTATCTACAAGACAGAAATAGAGTTACAGATGTAGAAAATAAACTTATGGTTACCAGGGGGTAAGGGGGGAGGGATAAATTAGGAATTTGGGATTAACAGATACACACTACTATACATAAAATAAATAAACAACAAGGACCTACTGTATAGCACAGGGAACTCTACTCAATAGCTTGTAATAACCTATAATGGAAAGTATTCTGAATCACTCTGCTGTACACCCAAAACTAACACAACATTGTAAATTAACTATACTACAATCAAAAAAAACCCCAAAACTTCTCAAAAAAAAGCAGTCTGGTAAATATCTTAGCAACTTAAGGATGATTCTCTCTGTCACTCCTGTTTCTGAATTCGTGAATGCCAGGAAACTCAGAAAAAAGTTTTCTACACGCCTCTAGAAGACTAACTCCCCTAGTCTGAGGTAGTAGTCCTGTTTTCCTGCCACTCTGTATGTATGTGTTTTTGTGTTTTCCTCCTTTTTAGAGTTCGTAGGTTATTGTGTATGTGTTTTAATCTTTACCCATTTCATGGTAACCACTGCATATCCTTATAGGAAGTAGGAATCGGTAAAGCATGAGTATACATGTGACCTTCAGAAATAGAAACTGGGCGTGGTGTTTGCCATAGTTCTGCCACTTACTAGCTGTGTGGCCTTGGACACCCCATGTGATCCTCAGTTTCTTAATCTATAAAGTGGGAATAGATGTCTCTACCTGTGCGGGTTAAATGGCACAATACAGGTAAAGTGCTTAGGACAGTGGCTTGCCAGTGAATACATAAATACATGTATGCTTACAGACTCGATTCACCTAGCAGCTGCCTGAGCTAACTAAGTAAGCACACGTACGGTTCTTCATCAGTGACTAGGTAGAAAGCAAATACTCCATTCAGGAGCTTTCAGGATTGGAGCACTTGGACACTTGGGCGCATCCCCTTGATGGTCTGGCGGTGGTTTGGGTTAGAAGTCTCTGGGCCCCCTGCCACATATACACCTATTTAAAATTCATCTAGGACTTCAGTGAGGTCTGCTTTGGACAACTGGCTGACTTGGAGGCCCGAGGACCTCATGGGTGGGGTCTGATCAATAGAGTCTACAGACGTCAGTTATTCCTTCTACCCTGTCAGCTCTGAACTGCAGCCTCAAGGAGATTGCTAAATAAAGAGCGACCCCAAGCTGGGCTGAGCAGCTCTGTGGGCAGCTCCCACCCTCCCCAGCTCTAGCCAGATGCTCACCCTGCCCTGTCCTGGCCTCCAGAAGCAAAACAGACCAGAGGCCTGCCTACAGCTGTCCCAACTTCACCCGTCTCCTGCTGCCAGTGTGTACCGGCCTCAGGGGTAAACAGTTTGCTTCTCCAAATATTTCATATGCAAAGATTAAAGTCTCTTATAATGCTAGAAAAATTTTAAAACCCATGCTCCATTTTGTAAGTATAAAAATCTCTTAAACGTTCGATGTCTAACAAAAGTTGCTTTCTACAGCAAGACTTTCCCGCAGCTTTGTTTCATAGTGTTTTATCCGCAAACAAAATTCTAATAGGCTCCAGACTGAGAGGGTACGGAGCTGCAGCTTTCTAGAAATATTCTACATTGAATTTTTTAATGACGTTTTTTATTTTTATTTTTTTAATAATTTTTTAAAAAATTTATTTATTTATATTTTTAATTTTGGGGCACATTGGGTCTTCGTTGCTGCATGTGGGCTATCTCTAGTTGCAGCAAGCGGGGGCCACTCTTCCTTGAGGTGCGCGGGCTTCTCATTGTGGTGGCTTCTCTTGTTGCGGAGTACCGGCCCTAGGCGCGCGGGCTTCAGTAGTCGTGGCACACGGGCTCAGCAGTTGTGGCTCGCGGGCTCTAGAGCACAGGCTCAGTAGTTGCGGCGCACGGGCTTAGTTGCTGCACGGCATGTGGGATCTTCCTGGACCAGGGCTCGAACCCGTGTCTCCTGCATTGGCAGACAGATTCTTAACCACCGTGCCACCAGGGAAGTCCCAATAACGCTTTTTAAATTTAAGAAAACCTACATGTTAGTAATTAATATATTAAGCAGTATATGATGGTATAAAATGAAAAAGAAGTGTCCTGTGGCATTACCCCCTCCTGTTAACAGTTTATTCTATACCTTTCTAGAAGTGAATATTCCAAACCTATACATAACATATATGTAAACATACATAACATATATGTAAACATAAAAATATAATCATATATAAGCACATCTCTAGTTATTTCTCTTTCTCACTCAAGATATATATTTATGATATATGATATATATCATACTATGATATTATATATAAATATTTATTTACTGTATACCAAGCACCATTCTCATTGCTATTCATTCATTAAATCCTTTAACCCACATGTCAACCCTATGAGTTAGTACTACTATTTTTCTCATTTTCCAAATGAGGATGCAAAGGTCTGGAATGGTCAGTTATTCACCAAGGTCACAGCTAGTAAATGGTGACACTGGGATTTGAACCAGGGCACTCTGACTTGAGCCCTGACTCTTATTCTTATCTACAGTACTGCTGTCCTTCAATTTACATTTTTAAAATATATATAGTGTATATTTTTCCTGTTAGTACACATATAAACATTTTATTTGGCGGGGTAAGAATTTAAATAATTTTAAGTTATTTTAAAGTTAAGTTTGAAAATACCATTTGTTTCCTTCATAGACACTGAATTGCTCTTGATTAAAACCGTCCACTCATATCCGTTCATACTTCTAGTTCCCTAGGCTCTACTGAGCATTTCCTGTCTGTTCCAGCCCCACCTTTTTTCATCTGGGCCACACTATATTAATGGCTACATAATAATCTAATAAATGGATATCCTGTAACTTTGTTTAATCTATTGACAAACACTAGGTTGTTTCCAGTTGCAAGATCAATCTTATACATCTCTGTGCAGGAGTTGCTGGGTCAGAAAACAAGTAAATTAAAATTTTAATACATATTATTTTGCTCCCAGAAGGTTACATAAATTTACACTCTCACCCACAGAGTGTAAAAACAACTGTATAAAGTTGTGTAAAAACAACTGTTTCTCCATACACTCACCAACATGGAATTAACCGCTGTCAGATTTGTCAGCCTCTTGTTTGTCCTTTGTTTGTCCTCTGAGGGACAAACCTCTTCAAATCTGTCCCTCAGATAGGTGTAAAAAGTGTCCCCTTGTTTTAATTTGTAATTCCCTAACTATGAGGGTGGTTCTGTATCTTCTCGTATCCTTGTTAGCCATGCTAATTTATTTTTCTGCAAAGTGTCTGTTCATATCTGATGGGTTCTTTTTGTCTGTTGGGTTATTTGAAAATGACTTAGTGATTTGTAAGAGCACTTGGTACATTAAGAAAACTTCCTTTTAGTTAAAATATGCTCTGATTTTTCCCTCAGACTATGATCTGACTTTTTATGAGATTTTGATGTGCTTAATTTTTTAACCATGGTTAACTTATTGGTCCTTTTTTTTTTTTTTAATGGCTCCAAGGTACATTCACATGCATTTCTTCACTTGCCTATCACAGTGGCATGGGGAGACATTCATTATGGTCCCATTTCACCTACAAGCAAACAGGCTAAGTGACTTGCTCAAAAGCACACGGCAAAGTGTGGGTGAAACCAGGTCTAAAACTTGGACTCCCTAATTCCCCATCCGGCTTCTTAACACCTGGCAGCCCATCACATCTTCCAAAAAGGGGTATCAAGTAGTCATTTTCTTTACACCATTTTGTTTCAAACCTTTAAATGAAATAATAAGCACACACAACAGAAAATACAAACTGATCTCAGTGTTGACCTTTTCAAATATTTAGTTGGTTATAGTGCTGAAGAGGAGGATAGGATAGGAGGCTGGAGGGATGTGACCCCCCCACTCACCCTCCAAGGTAGACGCCACCCAGAGGCACAGAACCCTGCGACCTCTTATCTGGAGCCCAGCTCTCTCCCAGATGCCAGCGTATCCCACTGTCTCCCGGACATCACATAGTGGTCTTTCAGGCACCTCCAACTGAACATGCCCAGAACTGAACGCACCATGTTCCCCCTCCAGCCTGTCTTGTCCCCAGCTCAGCTAAGCCACCCGTGGCTCAAGCCAGAAGGTGGGAGTCACGATGCTTCCTGCTTCTCCGGCCTCCACCATCTGTCACAGAGATCTCTACGTTCTACCTTCTAAGCGCTTTACGAGGGGTCCTCTTCTCTCCACCTCCACCACCCAGCCCCTGCTCCAGGCCACCCCCATCTCTCCCACTATCGCTGCAGCTTCCTAACGGGCCACCCAGTCTCTACGCTCATTTCCTCTTGAACCCCTGCAACAGCCGCCCTAGAAAGGTATTTCGGATGGAAATTTCTCCATCGTCCAGCCTGGCTGAAAGCCTCTGTGCATTCAAAACAGAGCTCCACGCTCCTTATACAAGTCTACGACGTTGCCCACGACCTGGCCCGGCCCACTTGGCTCTCCACCACTGGCCTTCTCAAGTTCCGGCGTCCCAAGCCCCTCCTTGAGCTGGGACAGGCGAAAAGCAGGTCCTGCAGGACCTACGGGGCGCGCCTTGGACCCCTCGGGGCGGAGGGCGTCCTGCAGTGACCGGCCGGTGGATCTCCGGCCCTGCCAATCTCAGAGCGGGGCGGGGTCTGTCTGACGGTTTAGGCCAATCCTAGAACGGGGGCGGGGCTGGGGCGGGACTCCGGGCTCCTCTGCTGGCCCGGGCTTTCCGGCCTCCCATACCTGAGTGCCCGGGTAGCCACCGCACACCGCACCTGCTCCCCAGCAACCTCGCGCAGCTCTCGGCGCAATGGACCCGGCGTTGGCCGCGCAGATAAGCGAGGCGGTGGCGGAGAAGATGTTCCAGTACCGGCGAGACGAGTCAGGATGGAAGATTTGCCGGGAAGGCGTGAGTGAGGAGCTGGGCAGGAAGGGGACGAAGGGCCTTTGCTCCGTGGGGCCGGGGTTCCAAAAGCCCCCAGGCTGCCCCTCTCCTGGAGGTTTTCTGCGTTCCATCCTCCGGCCTGTTTTGCACACAATGACACCCCCACCCCACCCCCGAGAGATAAGTATCCGTCCCTTTCTTTAAAAGACTTGGCCAAGGTCACCTGGCTGGTAAATGATTAGAATGGAACCGGAAGCACCAGGCTCCAAAGCCTTTACTCCGTTCCTCGGAGCAGGAGCCCCTCTCTGCGTTCCCAGGAGGGTGGCAGAGGGATGGTGCTGCTCACTGGACACTTAGGATTTTTAACAAACAGACCAAAATTGCCCAAGGAAACAAGATGCACGGTGGTTTTTAAGGTGGTTTGAAAACTCCCCAGCGCTCTTCAAGTAAGCCACATAAGATCCCTTTGTCCATCACATCCTCCTGGGGGCAGCTTTGTCCTGGACCAGTCCCCACTCTGCTACATGTCAGTTGGGTACCTTGGAGATTTGCATCTCTTGGGGCTCTCGACTTTTCTTCCATAAAACAGGGGATTGGGCCTGGTGATCTCCCAAGGGCCCTTCTAGCTCTAAAAATTTGCGATTCTGTGCCTTTTGACAGAACGGAGTTTCAGTTTCCTGGAGGCCGTCTGTGGAGTTTCCAGGGAACCTGTAAGTGCACCCCTTGTTCAAAGCTTGTCAAAGGTGCCACACCTTTCCTGCTGTTTCTGTGGGTTTGCTTCCTAAGAGACTCCAGTCAACCCTAGCACCTGGAATCAACTTGCCAGTTATCTTCCAGAAAAGTTTCCGTGTTTAACTACATCATTTCCTCAAACTATATTCTTATGAAAGCTTGCCGTCCGTCCATTTCTGCAGGCCTCAGGGGAGGTGGGCTGGTAAACGTCAGCCCCTTCTCTGCAAGGCTGTCTTAACAGTGACAGACATGACTTCTAGTCCTTATATGTAATCCCAGGATAAACAAGTTTGATGCCTTGGGGTCACATTCCTCTTTGTGCTCCAGGTACCGAGGAGAAGGCATTGTGAATGGGACACCAGAGCAGGTGTGGGACTGTGTGAAGCCACTTGCTGGGACCCTACGAGATAAGTGGGATGAGAATGTGAACAGTTTTGAAATTATCGAAAGCATCACTGATGTAAGTCTTTCCAAGCACTGTTATCGCTAGACAGTATCGCTAGACTCTGTTCCCTCTGCGGGGGGTCAATGACACCTTTAGGCAAGAGGAGTACACTGTGAGCCCCTGATGCCCAGCAAACAGGTTGCCCACTGCTTGACACTCAAACCCAGCCTCGGCCCAGGTACAGGTAGGTAACGATGAGACCCAGAGAGGTAGAGCTGCCCTAAACAGAGCTGAGAGAACATAGCAGCGGATGATGAAAGCAGGAGTGCAGAGTGAACGTGAGCTCTGAGGATGCTGAAGCAGTGCCTGGGTTGGACACATCAGCTCTAGTTTGAAGTATTTCCCGTTACTGGGACCATGGTAATGAATTGAGTCCTGGCCAAAGAGTCAGGATTCTCTGCCAGCTGTGACGCTGTGCCAGGTGGCAGATGCCGGATGACAGTTGCTCCACTGGTAAAATGTGTGGTATCTACTCTGGCGCTGCCTAGGAGAACTTTCTGCTATGACGGAAATATTCTACAACAGCGCTGTTCAATACGGTAGCCACTAGCCCCACGTGGCCACAGAGCATTTGAAAGGTGTCTAGTTTGAAGAAATAAATTGCTAATTTTATTTAATTTTCATGACTCGATGTAAATTTAAATAGCCACATGGAACTAGTGGCTACCATAATGGGCAGCAAAGATCTAGTTTGTCCTGCCCTGGGATCCTCTGTAGTATTAAGTATCCACCTCCTTTTGATTATAGAAGTTGAGGAGAAAAAAACAAACAAAACATAGCCAAAACAAATTAAAAAGTTGCCCTGGGGAAATGTTGCCAGCTTTTTTTGATTTGAATGGTGCCTTGATTTTGACATCTGTGGACATGATACCCTCTTGGGTGTTTCTGTAGATGGTGCTGTGAAACCTCAAGCCATAGTTCTTTACTGGTCAATCCGTAGGACCCAAGTGTTCTTAACCTTGACCAAGAATTCACATTTCAGTTCATTATCACAAATTATGTCAGTGTTTCCTGAAGGGTGGGGCACATAATGTTGGGGCACTAGGTGATACAGTGTAGTAGGTCTTTAACAGTCAAAGCTGAAATTGAATCACACATAGCGAGGTCACCCCATTTCAAATCTTCTTCAATCTCTCTGATAACTTGAAGGGAAAAGTCTGGGATAGGTGCTAATGTGCCCTTGACACCTGTTTAACACTTGCGAATCTCCATTATAACAAACAGACAGCTGGCCTCAGGCTCAGAATTAGAACCCAAAAATCCCTTGTGTGTGTGTATATGTGTGTGTGTGTGTGTATATATATATATATATATTTGCAGTTGTCTTTTATTTATGCCAAGTGGTACCTTTTTTTCATTTCCAGTAGTTAAATAGCTTCCTTTTTAAAATAAGTTTAAGTTTTAAAAAGTGAGTACATTTAGATAAAAATATTAAGTGAATAACAGGATAGGTGCTACCAGAGATAGGAAAAAATTGTGAAGATAGTATACAAATAATTATACACAAATGCTTGAAGTTGAGGAAACATGGATTAATGCCCTTTGAAACATAATGGAAATGTAGTAACAGAATGACAGCGTGATTTTGACAAATCTCAAATATCCTAATTCTAAGATTGATAGATAGTAGATGGATGGATGGATGGATGAGATACAGAGCCATGCCACAAGTTTGTGGCAGTTACAACACGTGCTGCCGCTGTCAGCATTTCTTACCAATATGTCCTCTTCATCTTGTTCTCCAGACACTCTCCTTCAGAATTGATGCGTTTTGTAGCAATAATCAGGAGTGGAAGCTGTATAGTTATTTTTTTTTAAATCTCATCACTTCTGCCATTCCTACGACGAACTACTGGAATTCAGAAAAGGCAAAATTACCTTGTTTCTAGCAAGCTTTGGCCTTTAAAAAGAATATATGCTTTAAGAGAGGGGAAAACATAGAAATTCTAACTCCAGTGTGCAGTGTCTTGGTTAAATATTGAAATCAGCATCCCTCAGTGTCCCTTTGGCCCCCTGGGGGATTTTACACCCTAGGACAGTGTATGATTGGAAGATTCCAGATGGGTGGGGTATGTGGCACCTTTTTCAAGTGGGAAAGGGAAACCTGCATGAAGGTGCAGGCTGTTCTCAGGCAGGTCATTCTAGGAAGGACACGTGGAGGATGAGCCATCTGGAAACTGATTCCCAGTGCTCCCAGAGCCCACTGGAAAGTTCTCAAGTGCCCCCAGGGATTGCACGCCCACCTGGAAGACTCATACCCAGGGTCAGAGTTTTCTCAGTCACACACGGTGCCCCTAGTCTTAATAGCCAAAGAGGCAAGAGACCTTCTCGCCTGCTCCCCAGAGGTCTCCCCAGGACTGTCTCATCCTTGGGCCTCACCTGTACCTTGTGACCTTGAAAGGACTGGGGTCCTGCTGGAGGAGGGGAATCATGGGGTAAAGCATGGGGTGGGTTTGAAGGGCCCTTGGCTTGTAAAGTGGGAGAATGGACTTGGTGGGATATTCTGAGATGGGGTGCAGTTCAAGGGGTGCTCCCTCCCAGGGCTGGGGCTGGGAGAAACCAGAAAGCTGCCCAGGACACACATTTAAGGAGGCACTGCTCTCAGGGTTAGGCAAGTACCGGGACGGCCTTAGAAAGGAATGGCCTCTCTTGCCTCACCCTACTTCTGGCCCTGTTCAAGCCTCATCTCCACCCTGAGCTTTGTGGTGAATTCCTTCATCTCTCCAAGCCTCAGTTTCCTCACCTGTCAAATGGGTTCATGAAACCTATTTCTCAGTTGCAAAGGACCACTGAGAGCTTTGTCCAGCCAGGCTCTTAACTACGTGCTCAATTAATGGCAACTCTCATGATCTTTTGAGACATAAACTCAGAGTGGTCCTGATCAGCCATGGGCAGCCCGTGTCACAACCCTAGATTCTACGAGCTGGATGTGTTGCCATGACCCTTGGCCCGTCCAGGAAAGTTCATTCTAGACCCTCCAGGTCACAGTGCCACCCTGCTGTCAGTGCTCTTCCCATTTTCCAGACCCTGGGGTATTGGGACAGAGTGGACGAGCTCCGAGTCGAGTTGGGGCGGGGAGCAGATGCGCGGCCATCAGACGCAGCTGGATCCCCCTTTGCTCTGACAGACGCAGTGCATCAGCAGAACCACGACCCCCTCGGCCGTCATGAAGCTCATCTCTCCCAGAGACTTTGTGGACCTGGTGCTGGTCAAGACGTATGAGGATGGGACCATCAGTTCCAATGGTGAGTGACGGCAGGGCTGCTGCAAAGCCTTCGTGGGATGCTGGGCTCTGTCTCCTCCACACCCGCCCAGCTCCTCAAGGAAAGACGACCAGCTGGAAATCCCTGGAGCACTCACAGCCTGGGTCCCTTTTTCTGTGCCAGCCTCCCCTTGTCAGGTTTGGGGAGATTCTGTGCCAGGGAGGTCTGAGGTGGGGGAGTCCACACACTAGTAATTTTAGTTATAAATCACAGATTTCGTCAGCACCCCTTTTTCATCCCTGCTGAGGCGCATAGTTTGTACCCTAGACATGCGGGGTATGGTTTGGCTTCAGGGAACCCCAGGGTGCGGTGATTCCCTGCACCCACGGAGCACCTTCCCGAGAGGGCTGTGGGGCTGTCCGCTCCCCTCCTTCCCGCGAGGAGCAGAGTTCCTGCCTCTGCACTTTCTATGGTGCCTCCCGCTGAAAGCCACAGCGCCTGCCACTCCTCTGAATCTTCCACATGGGGGTAGGTTGTGTGTCCATCCACACCTCTCTCGGCTGCGATTTGAGAGGGGTCCCTTCGTTCTCCTGCCCCCAAGCCTCATAGTCTGAAATGTTCTTTTCTCTAATATTCCAGCAGGCTTGGGGAAGCTGTGGACATGAGTGTGTGCGTGTGTGTGTGAGCACGAGTATGTGTGAACGTGTGTGTGAGTGTGAGGGACGGGGGGGTGGCAGTAGGAAGAGCTCAGGGCCAAGTGGCAGGGTCGTCCTCTGACGCCTGGGCTCCAGGTGACTGGTCTGTACCCACCGTGGGTGCCCAGTAAGGCCCTTCAGCGGCAGTGGCCCAACTGCCCGAAGTTGTAGCTCACTGACCGTCTTTCTCTGTCTTCCAGCTACCAGTGTGGAGCATCTGTTATGTCCCCCAAAGCCAGGTTACGTGAGAGGATTTAACCATCCTTGCGGTTGCTTCTGTGGACCTCTGCCAGGGTAAGGATAACCTCTTGGATTGAATGATGTGCCCAGACCTAACTGTGGCTTAACTGAGGACATTCTACTCAATGGCAACATTAGTGATGATTCGCAGTAATAAAAATGCCTCACCACTCTGTAGGCCTTGATGTTACAGAACCCTATACATATGCATTGGTGACGTAACACGCCAAAGTTCTAGGCACTTGGGAAAGAATTGTGGGGAGGTGTCATTATTTCTGATGTGGGGAACCCTCCCTCCGGCCCCAGGCAAGCTGGGCAAATGTCACGGTCGCATTTAGCAAATGAGGAAACTGAGGCTTGGGGAAGTTAGGTGGTCTGTGCAGGGTCCCAGGCAGGCCGTGCGGGCCCTGGGCACCCAGTCTTCTCCTCCACCAGCCTGGAGCAGCCAAGAGCTTAGCTGGCCTCACCCCGCATCCCACACGGTGCTCTTCACGCCTCACCGAGGAATGGGGTGGAGATGCTCGGGGCTAAAGGGCGGTTCTCAGAGCACACCGTGAGTCAGCCCCAGAACTGAGCTCAGAAATGGTTCTGGCCCCATTTTCTCGCAGGTCATGGCCAGATTCTTTTTGGTTTTTTGGGTTTTTGTTTTTGGCCTCACCGAGCAGCGTGCAGGATCTTAGTTCTCTGACCAGGGATCGAACCCACGCCCCTTGCAGTGGAAGCACGGAGTCTTAACCACTGGACCACCAGGGCCAGGTTTTTACCAGGAGCTTTCCGTGTAGTAATAACCCGAAGGTCACTGGTTTATCCTGGGAACCACTCAAGTTGACAAAGAAAGAAACTGTACCTGAGGGTATGTCCCTGTCACCGTGCAACCCACAAACAGACACCAGCAGGGGAAACATCGATGCTGTCACCGCACAATCCCAGGAGAGGGGTTTTGGTGCCATGGCATTGTACCGAAAACCCACATCCCACACCTCCACGTAACACTTTTGACTAAGCTGGCTTTTCAAACATCTTGTGGCAGACTTCTTTAAACGTAGCAAAACTTTATGAGTTTGAAAATAATAGCATAGCTGCAATCCAACACAGCTCCCCTCACCATGCACGCACACCCACCCACCCACCCACCCACACACACACACACACACACAGAGGAATTTTCAGAATAAGAGTCAGAGCACTTTCCCCTTAGGGGCTGAATTCTATGGATATCTTCCTTGGGGAGAACGCACGATATGATGAGTATCATTATGCCTCATTCCAGATAGCAAGAGTTGATTGCACAGACTTTGTAGCTGGGTCACTTAGCACCAGAAAGATCCCACAAAACCCAGCTAGTGTGGAGGTGCTTTTCTTAAGACATTTTTAAAACATTTTTTATTATGTATGTTACAAATATTTCTTCCCAATATGTTCCATATATATATATATATATTTCTTGTTGTTTTATCTTTTGGCCGCACCGCACAGCATGCAGGATCTTAGTTCCCTGACCAGGGATGGAACCTGCCTCCGCTGCAGTGGAAGCGTGGGGTCTTAACCCCTGGACCACCAGGGAAGTCCCTAGTGTGGAGGTTTTGACTCAGCTCGCTTGAAAGCATTTTATGTGGATCTGAAACCTGTGACAAAGATGGTTCCCATCACTCTATGAATATAGGCCTGTTCTAGGTGCTATGGATTCAAGAAATGATACTAATCGTGACAGGAACAGCAGCAAATGTTTATACATCACTCCTGTGTGTCAGGCACTCTTCTATTCTTTATATTTTATAATTTAACTCATTTTTATTCTTATAACAATTCTAAGGTACTGTTATTACCTTCATTTTTTATATGAGGACTCTGGGCACAGAGAGGTTGTCTAACTTACTCAAGATCACACAGCCAGGAGCTGGTCAAGCTATAGCATCTGACTCCAAAATCTATGCTCTTAATCTAGATATTGACCCCTCAAAACAGATAAGCCTTCTTGGAACTTAGATTCCAGTGGGAGCAGGGTAGACAGACAAAACACAAACACCATAATTATATCAGATGTACACGCTTGTAATGATCAGATTTTAAATGATTTGGAGAAAACTGAAACCAGATAAAGGTGCCGGGGAGGGATGGGGGAGCTAGATATCTGGGGGGGTCACCAAAGGCCCCCCTGATAGGACGTTTGACCAAAGCACAGCACAGGGAGCCTTGGGGATGGAAGGGGGCTGGGGGAAGTGTGTTCCTGGCAGAGGGATAAGCAGGTCCATAGTCCCTGAGGTGGGGGCAGGCAAGGGGCATTTAGGGAATGGCATGGAGGCCATTGTGCCAGATGGCAGTGAGCAGGGGGAAAGGCAAGGAGATCTGGTCACCGAGGTAGCAGGGCCCACACCTTGGAGTCATGGGCGCTGTCGTCGGAATCGAATGGGGAGCTGGTGGGGAGTCTGGAGCAGGATGTGCTCTGAGCTGGGTGCCCAGTGCTGTGATGCCTCTGGAGTGGGCGAGGTTGTGAGCCAGAGCAAGGGGGCTAATTGGAGGTGAGGGATGGTGGTGCCTGAGTCGAGTGGCTGCAGCGGATAGGGCAGAGCTGTTGGGCTCTGCTTGTTCTCCAGGCGGGGCGGGGGCGGGGGGCTGGTGCTTGCAGCAGGGGCAGCATAATCACATCGTGAATGCAGCCCTGCTCTGTGCCCAGCGAGTCTGCTGCGTGCTCTGCACTATTATCTCACGAATCCTTACAACAAGGACCAGTGGCGGACGCCGTTGTCTAGCCCAGCCTTCTCCATGGGGAGACCAGGTGATTCCGACATCTCTCTGAGCCCCCCTTTGCCCGCTCTGTTCATGACGTCCAAGCGAGAAGCGCTCTTCACCGTGACCACTCTGTAAGGTACCGAGTTTGCCTCTTCCACCCGGCCTCTTGCGTGTTTACCTCCTACCTAGCCCCGTCCTCACCCGGAGGAAAGCATGGTCCCTTAGCAGACTTTCTCCCTCACCTGTTCAGGCCAAAGAGGACAGCACTGAGAAGTATGGGGGCTTGAGTGAGCCCAGGGCAGGAGGAGCAGGGAGAAGAGAGAAGGTCCCAGCACAGGTGGAGGGGCTGGGGCTTGGTGAGCAAGGAATAGAGTCCGATGATGCTGAGGCTTTGGGATGGAAGGCAGTCTGTGCCCCCGCCCCCCAAGTTCAGGCTCTGTGCAGAGAAGGCATGAGCAGAGGAGAGGAGCCTGCCCAGCCAGCACCGTCCTGCACTGTCGTTCATCTGCTGGCCCCCGGCCCCGTCTGTGCATCTGGGAGGGAGGGCGAGGTTCTAAAAGGTCTTCACTTCTCAGCCCTTGACCTCCAGGATGTCAGGAAACACTTGATGGGCAGGTGCAATGCTCTGTGGGGTTCCTGATGAGACTCTGAGGCTGCTGACAGCTCCATTCAAATGAAACGCCAAATGGTCCCCGCAAAGCCTGTGCCTTTGTGGTCCTGGCAATTGGGAAGTTTGTGACACTGAAGACCCCTTGTCCCTACCAAGTTGGGTCCCATCTCGTCCCGTGCGTGCCCCTCACTGAATCTGACTCTTGCTGGTGGGCTTCACTGCCCTTGTGCCCCTGAGCATGAGGCCACTACGTCTGCAGCCCAGGGAGGTCCGCTGAGTTGCAAGGTTGATGACCGGACGCTGCCTCTCGACTTCAGCACAGGTCTGTGCCATGTTCCATGTTGTGGCCTCCCTTGGGGCTTCTGCCACCCCCAGCCGAAGCCCCTTCACATGTGCGCAAGTTATGTGTCAGGTCTCTAAGTCAGCCATTCTCACATTTTTGGTCTGAGGCTCCATTACACTCTTAAATATTATTCAGGGCATCAAAGCGCTTTTGTTCATGTGGATTATATCCATCAGTATTTACTATATTTGAAATTAAAACTGGGACATTTAAAAAACATTTATTTTAAAATAATGATAATACGTGTATTATATGTTCACATAAATATTTTTGTGAAAAGTAACCGTATTTTTCAAAAGAGGAAAAATAGTGAAGAGTGGCCCTGTTTGACATTTTAGGAAATGTCTTTAATGTCAGGTTTAACAGAAGCTCATATCTGCTTCTGCATTCAGTCTGTTGTGATATCACACCTCATGTAGCCTCTGGAAACCTCCCCCGGAAGCTGTTGACAGCTCCATTCAAATAAAATGCTCAGTGGTCTCCACGAAGCCCATGCCTTCATGGTCCTGGCCAAGAAAAAACTTGTGAGAATGAAGTACACGCTGAGAGAATGGGAGTGGAAAAGGCAAATCACATCTTAGTGCTGTGATGAAAATAGCTCTGACCTTGCAGACCCCTTGAAAAGGGTGTCAGGAACCCCCAGGAGCTGCCAGGCCATTTGGAGAACCGCTGCCCTAAATGGACAGAGGGCAGCATCGTGTCTGTTCCTCCCAGGACCCGGTACAGGAGTGAGTTCTCTGAAAGACTTTGCCGAGTGAATCGGGCACAGGGAACGAATGACCTTCCTGGGCTGGAAGTGGGGGGTCGTCCTCGCTCAACGGCCTGGCGGGGCCATGGAAGCATCCACGAGAGGACCCGCTTCCATCCTGAAAAGAAGCAGGTCCAGAGGGACGCCCTGGGCAGTGAACCCAGCGAAACCCCTGTGTCTGGACCATTTCCCTGGGTGGGCTCTCTGCTCCAGACACATAACAGCCCTGGCCTTGCTTTCACAGGGAGCCCGACAAGACCAGCCTGGTCACGTTCTTCCAGACCGACCTCAGCGGTTACCTTCCGCAGGGCGTGGTGGACTCCTTCTTTCCCCGCAGCATGGCCGGGTTTTACGCCAACCTCCAGAAAGCAGTGAAGAAATTCTACGGCTGACATCCTGGCTGGTGGGTCGAGAACTGCCATGACTCGTGCGGAGCTGCCATTGTTGGGACGCAGCTGGAGAGCCTGGGAGAACACGGGCTCCTTTGGAACCGCTCTACCTTTGGAACCCACCAATGACCAGTTCATCTCCAGGGACATCAGCCAGAGGCAGCCCCGGCCCCTCCTGCTCCTCCTTCCACTTGAGCGGGGCTGCCGTTACCCAAGCACCCCTCTTCGAGCAGGGTGCCCCCCAAGCCCCCCCGGCCACCGGACAGGGACTCTGCCTGGGCACCGTGCGATGCTCTCGGGTTCAAAGCCTTTCTGTGCCGATCGCTCTCAGAGACCATGTTTCCCCACTTGTCGAGAAGAATCAGCATCAATCCCGAAAACCTGGCCCAGCCCCTTGGTGGCATTGGAGCTCTCAGTCCTGTACCACAGACCCCCGGATGTGTGTTTCTGATACCGTGCCAGACTTTCTCCCTTAAAAGACGTCAGCTTGGCAAAATGATGCTTAAAAAATGAGATAAGCATTCAGGAAAAAACACTTTCAGTACTCCTTTTGTTGTCACTTCTATTCAAATCATTTTTCTCTCTTTTTCCCCTGCATGAGTTAAATTTCAGGCGCCCCAGTGAAACCTGGCAGTTTGAATCTGCCCAGGCAGCGCTCTGGAATTGATTCTGGGCTCAGGGCACCTACAAGGGGAACTTGGAGGAGAGCCTCCTCTCCCCTGGGCATTTGCCTGTTCTTGTGTTCTCTTATAGAAGATGGAGCAGGAGTCCTCTGGCCTCCAGGACCTGGTGAGCCCGTACTGCTGTCAGCGGGAAGGACGGAAGAGCAGATGCCCCACCCCCAGCAGTGCTGGCTAAAATCTCCCCCCCCCCAAAGGCTCTGCTGCAAGATGAAACGACCCCGAACGGGCTATGCCCAACCCGGTGCATCATCGGAACCAGGGAGCATGGCCTTGCCACCTGGAAGGGGCTTCAGCGGGCACACGACTCCCTTTCCTTCTCTCCGGTCAGGGCCACACAGTCCTGTGTGGAATTCTCCAACATTCCCTCACAAGCTCCTCCATGGGCCCACCAACTTGCTGGTGAGGGAGGCCCCACGTGTGTTTGACCAGAGTGCACTCGTATTGCAGTTTCTCAGGTTACTAGCAGAAAATTTCCAGAGTCCTCAGCCTTTGCGCCTCCAGATGGAAAACATTCCCCTTGTATCAGAGTATCTTGCTTCCCCACCTTTGAGTCCTGGGGTGCCTGTCTTCTGAATGTGCCGAGGTCTGAGTAAGCTTTAAAACGTGAAAGCTCAGTGTCAGGGGGTTAGAAAGCCTTTCTGGGCTCTAATGCAGCTGCAGATCCCACAATCATGCCATGAAGATCATCCAGCTAACTCCCTCTTCTCATCAAGAAATCTTCACAGGACTCTTACATGTTCTTAGATTTCATTCATTCATTCGCCAAGTACTTAATGGGTCCTTACCTTGTGCCAGACGTCGTTCTGTATCAACTCATCACAATTTGATCTCCCAAACCCAGCCAATTCTGGGCACGCCAGCCCAGGAGACCCAGGAAGGTGGTGGTCTTACCAAGATGGAGCCACCTGTGCTGCCCCATCTGGCCAGGAGGGGAGGTCAGCCTCCCAAGAACACGTCTCACTGGGCCCACTGCATGGAGTGCACCTGCACTGCTCCTACGTGCATCTGCCGGCAGTGGGTTAAACTGGTTTGAGCACTGGACCAAGAGTCAGAAAACGTGCAAGTGGTCCCATCCCTGCCAGTTAGAAATGATGCTCTCGGACAGTCACTTAACACTCCTGTGCTTTGGCTTCCTGTCTTTAAAGAAAATCTGGGGGCGTGAATACCAATCCTGGGGTAGCTTGCTTAAGAGTCCATGCAAATGAGATGATGATGATGAATCAGTGAGGTGCTGTACAAAGCCAGGAACAAGGGCTGCCTGGGAGAGACTCTTGGATGGACTTATTTCCCTGGAGAGTTAAAGTAGATCCGGGATTGTTGTTTGTGTGTTTGCGGTGTTGGGGATGACTGGAATCATTGTTTGCAAAGGCACTGTTTTCTCTGCCTGTTGTCAGCTCTGAAGAAGGTGGCCAAGGCGCACTAAACCTCACCTGTAAACTGCAGCATCATGATGCTCAAATGGATGAGCTTTCGTTTTAAGACCTTCTTGCTGATTCTTTTTTTTTTTTTTTAATAAATTTATTTATGTATTTTTTGGCTGTGTTGGGTCTTCGTTGCTGTGTGCAGGCTTTCTCTAGTTGCAGCGAGTGTTGCAGTGCACAGGCTTCTCATTGCGGTGGCTTCTCTTGTTGCGGAGCACGGGCTCTAGGCACGCAGGCTACAGTAGTTGCAGCGTGCGGGCTTCAGTAGTTCTGGTGCACGGGCTTAGTTGCACCATGGCATGTGGGATCTTCCCGGACCAGGGCTCGAACCCGCGTCCCCTGCATTGGCAGGCGGATTCTTAAACCACTGCGCCACCGGGGAAGTCCCTTTCTTGCTGATTCTTGATTTGAAACTGGAAAGCTGGCAGTGGCAGCGTCCTCAGTGATTCTATTTGAGCTGGGGGAGAAGGGGGTCTTCAGAGACAGAAGGGGTTCCTGGGAGGGCCTGGGCGTGCCCTGGCTGCATGTGAGTCCTCATACAACCCCACTCACTCACTTGATTCATCTGAGCTCCCAAGGAGGCTTTCTCCGTGTCCCAGGCCCATGGCTGGCACTGTGCTCATCCATGTCACCACCTCCCAGTCCTGATGGAAAGACTCTTTCTCCTTCCCCAGGCTGGTCCACCTTCATCACCTGGCTGGGCCACCTTCATCACCTGGCTGCTTGATAAGACTCAGAACAATAACCCGATCATAGGAAACATCACTGTGTGCAGACATGAGATTGTGGGGGCGAGGGCTGTGCCCGCTGAATCCCATGGCCTGGGTGCCCAGCCCTGGACAGGCACACAGTACGATCCGGTAGGGTGGGTGTTGAATGGGGTCATACTTTTCATTGTCAGACCATGTTCAATTTCAGCATTTCTCTTAAGTCTAAGGAGCTGACACAAATGGTTATCTCCAAGTTCTTGTCTACTCTAGAGCTCGACACAGATGACTCTGAGCACATTATTTCTCAGGAAGAATAGGGCACTGAGCTGGCACCCACTGTGGTGAAGTCACTAAAGGGGCTTGCATGAAGATTATGATTCCCCAGGAGAGTTTTCTAAGAGTTCACGGCCAGGAAACAGATTCTTAGCTTCCTATGGACCCTGGAGAAGCTATTGGATGACATTAAGATGGCCCCTCTGATACTGGCCTGGGAGTAAGGACTTTTTGTGTCGTGTCTGTGGTCCTTGCCGGGTCCTCCCTCACACCCTTATTCACAGGAGCAGGGGCAGGAGCAGGGCTGACACACTGTCCAGGCTTCGTCAGGGGCTGCCGGGTGTTGCTAATGCATTTCCTTGTCCCGAGCTTGACAATCAGGCGTTAAGCGGTGACCAAACTTAAAAGCACCTTGGCCTGTTAGTCTCTCCCAGACCACAGAAGAAAGGACTCACTCTCCGTATCATTTACCAGCTGGACAAGTTGCCTCTTATCTCTGGGTCTCAGTACCCTCATCTATACAGTGGGACAATACCACGCTCTGTAGACACTGCTGTGATTACTAAAGACAGTGTCCACTTAACCCAGCACGGTGCTTGGCTCGTGGGAGTTAAACGGCAGCCACTGTGTTGTACTCTCTCCGACTCACGCTAGTCCATTCTGTTGGCACAGCTGAGCACACGTGGAGTTTCCGTTGTTTGCTTACTCGCTCTGCCACCGGGTACCACCCTGGCTAGGAGCACTTCTCTAACCCAACCAAATCCAGTTTTGCAAATGTTTTGTGTGCTAGATTGTATTTTCCAAAAACAGCCCCAGCAATCTTTCCCTTCCCCTTAAACCGGGGCAGGTTTGTGCCAGCTCTAACTGATAGAGCATAGGAGAAGCGATGCTATTTGATGTCAGAGGCAAGGTCTTAAAAAGGATGCAGCTCCTACGTGGCTCTCACACTCTCCGGGGGACACCCAGCTACCATGTTGTGAGGACGCCCAGGCCACAGGGAGAGGCCTCCTGCAATGGGTAGGCCTGCAGCTCCAGCTGAGTTCCCAGCCAGCAGCCAACATCAGCGGCCCGATGTGTGAGTGAGTGAGCGACTCTTCGGGGGGTTCCAGCCTCCGGCCTTTGAGTTGGGCCAGCTGATGTCAAGTGGAGCAGGATGAACTGTCCCCCTGCAAATCTGCCACCACTGCAGAGTCATGAGAGAAACAAAGGGTGCTGTTTGGGGTGGATCAAGACACAGTGATAGTCCTTAGAAAATCTGCAAAGCAAAACATGGATTTCATATCCAATTGTCATATATCCATTTTATTTACAGCACCACAATATTATCAGTAAGCTCTCTCTAGACATAGTCTGTAGTTTGTATCAGCCACCCCAGTGTGACTCTGCCCTAACTTTCTGGGACAACCCGCTTGTTGGGTGATGTTCCAGAAGGTCCGTCCAGACATGGGCAAGCAGCCACCAGGAAGCACGCCTGTGCTTTCCCCCATCGGGGTGGGGTTAGCAGTGACCCTGAGAATTAGCGGTTATGGGGAGCTGCATGCAGTTGGCTCTGGTGTCAGCTCTGGTGCTGGGCCTAGGGGTCTCCAGCAGCTGTGGTCCCCTTGGACCGGGGGCTCTTCCTCCTGAGGACGATAGTGACAGGTCCATCAGGCAGCGCCTTGATGATGTTCCAGGCTTCAAACCGTGTGAGGCCCTGCACGGCAGTGCTGGCCAAGTGTAAGATTTCATCTCCTGGCTGGACCGTCTCACTTTGTTCTGAGGCCGCCCCTGGGATGAGAGAGAAGAGAATGGGTCCCACAAGTGACAGTGGAACAAGCAGTTACTTCCTACCCTTGGTCTCTGAGGAGCTGGGACAGCTCAGAAGGGAACTGGCGCCCATCCCTCTGGAACTCAGTGGTCGTTCTGAAATGAGACATCTCCTAAAACGGTGACTTCAAGGCTGGCACACCAGGCTCCAGCTCTCCGTGGCCCTTGGGAGAGGTGAGGCCCATGCTGTCCCCAGAGAAGGGAGATTTCGGGCAGCTCCAAGCCAGAGCCTGGCTGGGGAGACTTCCCCGGGGAACTGGGTCCTCCTCTAAGCCTCCTTGGATAGCACCCCAATACCCCTCCCCCGCACATGTGGTCTCTCTACTCCTAATGGGATGGCCGGGCATTGGGTGGTGTGGGAATGGAGCTGGTGGGACGTCCACGGAACAATCTTCACAGTACTTTTGGCTCTGAATGGCCTGGAGAAGACCCCTGGGTCCACATAAAGAGGACATAATCACATACGGCTCCCACTCTTTCAGAGTGACGTAGGGAAAGAGTGCTCTTTTACTGCTGATGTTGAAAGAAAATTTCCCATCTGTTTGATACAATGATATCTGCAAATATTTAATAAGAGGAAAAGATAATAGTAGGGGCTTCCCTGGTGCTGCAGTGGTTGAGAATCTGCCTGCCAATGCAGGGGACACGGGTTCGAGCCCTGGTCTGGGAAGATCCCACATGCCGCGGAGCAACTAGGCCCGTGAGCCACAGCTACTGAGCCTGTGCGTCTGGAGCCTGTGCTCCGCAACAAGAGAGGCTGCGATAGTGAGAGGCCCACGCACCGCGATGAAGAGTGGCCCCTGTTTGCCGCAACTAGAGAAAGCCCTCGCGCAGAAACGAAGACCCAACACAGCCATAAATAAATAAATAAATAAATATAATAGTAATGATGATCATAATAAAAAAATAGGGACTTCCCTGGCGGTCCAGTGGTTAGGACTCCGCGCTTCCATTGCGGGGGGCGTGGGTTTGATCCCTGGTCGGGGAACTATGATCCCACGTGCTGTGCAGCGCAGTCGAGAAATAAATAAATAACTAAATAAAATGGGCCAAGTATCTAAACACATTTCTCAAAAAAAAACATTATCTAAAATATATTGGGCAATTATATATAACAGGCGTTGTGTTAACACTTGGCGTTTATGGCAATAGTCCTATAAGGTATGTATGCTCTGTTAGTATTCCCTTTTCACGTGGGAGGAAACCAAGGACTCAAGTAGCTCACACAAGCTCCAAAGCTGCTGAGTGGTGCAGCTGTCGAATCCACCTCCCTTGGTCCCTTACATCCCCATGTAAGCAAATGGGACCAAGATGGTGAAGGGACTTGCCCAGGGTCATGCTGCCGTTAGGGGCAGAACTAACACCGGAATCCAGGTCTCTCGACTTTGAGCCCTACGCTCATTCCAAGTTGACCTTCGAAGTTAAAAAAATCTTTCGCAGAATTGGAGTCAACATGGATTTCTGGGGAAGCTCCACGTGAGCCTTGGTCCGCCCCCTGGCTTTCAGCAGCTGTAACAGATTTCCCGCTAACAAAACCAGTCCGCAGTGGGGGCTCCTGGGGGACGGGGAGCAGAACTGAGAGGGCCTCTGGGTCCCAGTACCAAGAGCCCTCAGACACACACCCACACCTCTTATAGATAAGGAGCCTCAGGCCCAGAAGGCAACAGTCACTCAGCAAGTTAGAAGCAGAGCTAGACCAGAGCCCAGGCCACGTGACCCCCTGTCCACAGTTCCTTGCTCTGTGACTCAGGGGGGTCCAGCATGAGAGGCAGTGAAGAATCAGGGTGATTGCATGTGACAACTGCAGACCATTCATGATTTTCACAGGAAAACCCAAGTGGCCCCCCACTAGAGGCTGGCTTGCTCCCCAATCCATGATGAACAAAATCTCAAAATTCTGAATAAAGGTAGGAGCTGACAGGTCCAGGATTAGGGTGAGGTGAGTAAGGCTGAGTTGTGCACCTGGAAAGTCAGACTCTGTCTTTGTTTTACAGCTTGATATTTTGTTCATTGTGGACTTTTTGAATTAATTTCGAGTTTTAAAAATACTACACTGAAACAGTATGCATCTTGATTACTGAATATTTCGGTGCCGCCTTCAATTTTGCACCCAGGGCAGTGCCTCACTTGCCTCACCCTAGCCCCGGCCCTGCCAAGCTGAACCAAGCCCAGGGCTGGGTCACGTACAAGGACCCAGTAAAATAGGGGGATTAAGGGGATGTCCGAGCCAAGGAGAACAGGGAGAAAAAGCAAAGTGGAGTCCTTAACAGGCCTGCCTGCCTCCCAAAAGGGCCTGGGGTTGTGGAAAACCGACATGGCCTAGAAGGTGCTCAGAAGCCTTTGGGGGGCCTGGCCGGACACCCGCAACTGGAGCGAAGGCTGAGAGGCAGACGCACACCGCACCTTTGAAGATCCTGTTAACTGTCAGAGGCTTGTCCCCTTGCAGGGAGCCCTTCCCTCCTTCCAGACTGAAGCCCAGGCCTGCAGAGGTCTTCTCCAGGGTCACTGTGCAGACTGTGGCCTCCGCTGCTGAGAAAACACAGGGGGACTGTTAGGGATGCTCTCAAGCGAGCCTGGCTGATGCTCCCGGCAAACTTGTGCATGTGTACGGATAAACCCAGCCATGCATGCCGGGCGGCATACAAGGCAGGCCACGTGTTCTGGGGGCCACAAACGACTGCGCAGCCCTGCCGGCATGGGCCTCACCTGTCCAAAGGTGATGTGGCCCACGGGGCTTCCACCATGTGGGGAGAACTTACTGGAATCTATGGAAACGTCACTGGCCACAGAGGCTGAGGCTGCAGAATCTGTGGAAGAGTTGAGGTCGGGCGTGGTCTCCGGGGTTGGCTTCCTTGTGACAATCACGGCTTGCCTGGGGTCCCGAGCTTGGCGAAGGATGGCCAGAGCATCATTGTGTGTGGCCCCTTTGAGAGACTTGCCGTTGATGGAGAGAACCTCGTTGCCCTTCTGAATAGTCCCTTCCTGGGAGGCCAACCCGTTGGGGAACACCCTGTGAACCTGAGCAAACCAAAGGGAGTCAGGAGCCAGGAATCACCATATCGGATCTGGATTCTTGCTGCAGGAGGACCTGAACCAGTTAGTCAAACCCAGCAGATCCTTAGGCCAAAGAAAATAAGACGAAATGTGTCCTAGATTAGGGCTGCTAGCCAGCATTCCCTCCTCCACCCAG